>NC_056735.1:1603971310-1604203810 GCF_019279795.1 Protopterus annectens | reverse complement strand
AGAACCAGAAACTAGATCCGCATGCAAAGGCGGAAAGAAAAGGAAATATAACAATTACATCTACCCCCCCACCCCAGAAATAACATGTTCAGAATACACTGCTACACAATCCTGACAGTCTGTCAATAATAGCAAGAAATATAAAGACCTCCCAACTGTACCCACTCCCAAAGAATGTCCAGGCCTTGTCATCATATATAAGGCCTCTTACAGATAAAATGTCTGGCAGTCTGATACCTAACTGGGATGATATTATGAATTACTTCACTAAGTAATGATATACCATATCTCTATGCCTCTGACTGCATAATATATGGACACAGTTTGACATACTTTTGGACAGAGGCCTAAACACAGGTCCAGGATGGAGATATTGCTGTTATAAACTGAGAAAAGCTGGTGTAGGTCTAATCCTATACTCCGTCACACACAGTGCAAATGTGAACATCCCACACTCTGCTGTGTCAAACCCTGAATCCTGGCTGTCTGTACAATCCCACTGTCTGCAACCAATATAATGTAGCCAGTCACACTACCCTCCTGTAGACTTTACATATCACTCTTAATGGCATTTGTCTGTCACAAATAACTCCTGACTCCAGTCCCCACCACACACAACCTGCCTGTGCTCTCTCGTACACCTCTCTCCCACACTGCCCATTACTCTGAACTGCTGTTCCCAAGTAGTTAGACCTATCCAACTTCCAAACTGTATGCCCTGCATTGTCACCATTCCTCTATCCCCCACCCCATTCACACACATATATTCTAACTTAGTCCTGCTGACCATCATTCTTCCCCGCTCTACAACATAACCCCACCTCTCCAGGGTATCCCCAACCTGTCTCCTAATCTCACTACAGACCACAATGTCATCTGCAAACTGCACAATCAACACAGGTCCCTGTCTGATCATGTCTGTCAACCTGTCCCTCACCACTGCAAATGTGAAAGGACACACAGCTGATCCCTGATGTACTCCAACCTCCAATTTAAATCCACCTGTCATGTCAAAACCAGAAATCACTGCTGTCACACTAGCCTCCTACATATTCTGTGGTGTCTGACAGACTCCTCTGGCACCCTTGACCTCCACATACAATACCACAACTACTCTCCAGGCAGCATATCATATGCCCTTTGTAGGTGTACATAGACACAATGCAGCTGCATCTCAGCCTCAGTGCAGAGCTCCATCAACACTTGTGGATCAACACTTGCATCTGTAACACTCTTACCTGGCATGAAACCATACTAAAATCATCAATCATCACCATGTTCTCAACCTAGCTGCCACCGCCCTTTACCATTACCACATCCTGTGACTGATCAAAGTTATCCCTCACTTGTTACTACAGCTCTGCAGACCACCCTTGTTCAGATAAGCAGTACCCATACATATTTGAAAACATCTCACACATCCTCTCACTTTCCAAGATTACAGTAAACAATCCAGTTAAAAATATCACTGCCAGGTCTCAGAAACACCACCATGCATCCACAGGTATGTCGCTTGGAACAACAGCATTCCTCCTCATAGCTATCCTTACATTATCCTTGATAATCTATTGCAACTCCTGATTAACCATACCCACCTCTGCCAACCTACCCTCCCTCCCTCATTTTCCTCATGGAACAGGCCATCAAAGTGATGTTTACATATGTTCTAAACACACTCCTAGCTTGTATGTTTCTCCCATATTCCTTTACCACCCTTTTAGATTGCACATCCTCCCTAGCTATGTGCCTCTGTCTAGCCAGTAGCTACAGGGCCTATACACCATCCATGCTGTCCAACATTACATACAACCACAGACTCCAGATCTGTATGTCAGACACCACATCCATAGCCATGTGCAACACTCTCTTTGCCATGCACCTCATCTCTTTATAATCTAGTCTACTCTCTACATCTGTCTGTCAATCCCACTTCTCCTTTGCCAACACCTTTCTCTGCATAATCCCCTGTACTTCTTCATTCCACCACCACGTGTGTAGGAGCAGTCACCATCTGGCCAGCATGTCAACCTGTGCCTGATTGATCATAGTAGGTCACAGGTGCATTAATGTAATGCTGAGTATGAGTACAAATAGGATGCATCCACTGAGGGCAATCAGAAGGCCATCCCGACATATGCCTGTGGTCTCATAGGCAACTATCCAACCCACCCTGTAATGGAGGTCAGCCACAGCACATACGCACACACCATAGCAACAGACAACCAGCTTTGGACATGTTTAGGACAAACATCACCCTCTGGCTCAACATCAGTGTAGAAGGATATGCACACCACATGCACCCCAGCCCTCATCATTAATCAGGTGCAAACTGCCTACTTACACATATTGCTATGTATGTCCATACAATTCTGTTAGGTATTGGAGTATTATTTGACATAATGTTGTGGCTACTGATACTCATTACTAGTGAGCTGTCTCTGTACAGAACTATGGACAATGTCTGATGTCCTGTGATGTGTTTTTCCCTGTTTATGTCTTTCAGTTGTGATGCAGAGGCTTCCAGCCTATGATATCCAGAAGCCAGCAGCAATAACTGAGGTCATCCTGGAACACTACCACATCCTCTTCAGTTGGGGTCGCCAACACCAGTGGGAGGGGACAGCCCTCTGGGAAGACCTCACACAGAGAGTGAACACCTTGGGGAACCGTGGCCGCATGTACAAACAGGTCAGGCATAGAGCAACTGACCAGATCCGGCGTGCACGGCAATGGACTGCTGTGGTGGTGAGGGACCATTTCGCTACTGGTGGGGGGCCAGCCATTGAGGCCCTACTTACAGCAATGGAGGAGCTCCTTGCCAACATGTATATATGTATGGAAATGGATATATGTGGACAAATGTATACATAATACATATATATATATATATATATATATATATATATATATATATATATATATATATATTTATATACACACACACACATATATATATATATATATATATATATATATTTATATACAGAGAGATATACATCCACATGTATATCCACAAATATGCATAGATACATATATATAGAAAAGTGAATACATAGATACATATATATATATATATATATATATATATATATATATATATATATATATATATATATATATATATATATATATATATATATATATATATATATATATATATATATAGATATATGTATACATAAATATACATAAATGTATGACAGCTACAAACACATGCAATCTGAGGGTCATGCTGCTGCACACTAGACATCTACATCTGAAAATGCACTCACTGGATGTATTCCTTGAAATGGGGAACTATGACATCTGTGCTGTAACAGAGACCTGGTTAAAGGCAGCAGGAAGCACACCTGCACTACCAGCCTATTACCCATTCCACATATCTTGGCTGCAGAACTGTGACTGAAGTTCCAAAATTGGTGGTGTTTCCATATTCATTAAGGAGGCACACACCTCCAGAGTGTTAACCAACTTAGGCATTACAGATCCTGCAGGCATAGCTAACATTGGGTAGGACAGTGGAACCTCTCAGACTGAGCCAAAAAATACTGCCAATATACTGGCTGGTATCTTGAGTGCAAATATTACCCCTCACCCCCCAACTGACCAATCACAATACCATTACACCACCAGACACCCAGTATTACTGCAGCACAGGTTAAAACACCACTGTCCAAGGCCAAGAATGCAGCTTCTATGGGACTTGAGAATATGCCTGGCTGTGTTCTACATGAACTACAGAGTGATCTGGCACTTTACCTGTGTACCCTGTTCAAGCACAGCCTCACCTCAGGCTTTGTCCCTACTGAATTGTTTACTGCTACAGTCACCCCTCTCCACAAATGAGGTGTAACTACAGACCCTGGGAAATACCGCCCCAGCTGCCTGACATGTCTGTTATGCAAAGCTATGGAATGCATCATCATGCACCTATTAAACAGGGATATGGGAATCTGTAGACTCAGGATCCCACACAGTTTACTTTTGTAAAGGGTAAGTCATACCTGCTCATTGCACCTGGTCAACCTCTTGGTGTCAGTCACCTGAGCTGTGGATGAAGGCAAGGTTATACATGCAACCTACATCGATCTGGCTAAAGCCTTTGATAACATTCCCCACTAACTAACTAGGTAGGAAAAGAGGCACAAACACAGGGGTAGATTGGACATACTGGTGTCATACATTGAGACAGTTGTAGATGTCACTGGGTTTGTTGTAACATCCTTTATGAGGAATATGACGTCAGTAATACCCATAGGTATGTGTATTAATGACGGCATTCCCCGGAGTCCAGAACTGATTTATCAAGGACACCAACTGTCTGGTGAACACACAAAACACAATAGGCAGTCTGTGGACAGCATGCCAGTGGAGAGGTATGTCAGAGATATATCAGTGTGAGTCGTGACGTCACATACTAAATGCATGTCCACACAAACCCTGTCAATCTATCAATCCACAATGTGTATAACAGCACTGATGACAATCTGTTTACAAATCTGTGGATATGTCCCCCATGTTGGTTGGCTGTCTCCACATGTCCTCTTCTGTGACATATTTCCATCCACTGTATGTGAATCTGTAGGCTACTGCCTCTCTAATGTCCCTTACAAAGGCAAAGAAATGGGGCAAGTCCCACATTAAGGAATGTACCATATGTCGGAAATAGCAGCAGTGTCCAGGCACACAGTACAATAAAATGTGGGAGCCTACATAATGGTATGGCTATAGGAATACCTAACATCTGCACATCTGTACAGAGGACAAACAGTAAGTAGATAGACAACAGGTTATTCATTAGGATGAATGTTTTGCAAGATACACATCTGAAAATGAAAGTTATGCCATTAATACATGACAGCAGTCCTCAATGACATGTCCAAAAAACATAATAGTCTACAGTTAATAACATATCAGATCAAAATCCAATAGGAGATACATATAAACATACAGCTCAAACACCAAGAACAAGATACTCAGTACGCAGAGTCCAGTCTTGCATGCAGGGGTGTATTGTTTCAGTACAACAATCTGCAATTTACTCTTACTTAAAAAAGCACTGTTAAAAGTACTATTTTGGATGCTGTTTTCATGTGATTTGTAGCGTTAGATGTTATGAAATTTGATCTTCTGGTCTCAATGTTATGAAATTAGATGTTATAGGTTTTAGATGTTTTGAAGGGGACCTCTATATATATATATATATATATATATATATATATATATATACACACACATATATATATATATATATATATATATATATATATATATATATATATATATATATATATATGTATTTTATATGGGTTCCCAAGTGGTTTTCGTTCTTGGTTGGATTTTGCTCTTAGTTCTGGTGTTATATGGGTTCCCATTATGTTATCAAACTTCAACAAGTTTGAACCCTATATGGTCGAAACCATATAGTCGAACTTGCTAAAGTTCGAACATAGCAAAAACAAAACATAAAAGATGCAACAGAAAACTAACTGACATATGAACAAAGGGTGACAGACTTGGGGACAGAGGTAGAAACACAGGGCCAATATTGACATATTGCAGTTATAAACTGAGAACATTGCTGGTGTAACAGGGTTTGTTGTGACATATCTCTTCTGAGGGATATGAAGTCAGCAACACACATGGATGTTACCATTTACTGACTACAATCATCAGCATATGTTACTGGATTTATAAAGACAGAAAATGTGTGATTGACACACGAGATCTAGGACTCCAAACTCTGGCCGGTCTGCAGATAGCCCTACAGGTGAGAGTTTTCTAAACCACATAACACTGTCATGCCATACTTTAAATCATGCAGAACAGCCATATCCACACAAACCCTGTTAAACCAACATTACTTCAAATGTAGAACAGCAATACTAACATTTTGTCCCCATGTCTGGAACATCCCCCTCCATTTTCTTGGACTGTCTCCACAGTGTTTGTTGTAAGAGATATTTCCAAATACCCTCTGTAATGCTGTCACACACCCACATGAAGTCCTGCTCACAGTGAAGGTGAACGGCCAACACCCACTTGCAGTGCTTAGTTATAGGAGTGTGTTTCCATGTAATTGGCTATAGGAATGATACCACAGCTGTTCCACATCCAATTAGAAGGTGAAGGATTCCAATTCATGCACAGGTCATCAGCTGATCATAAGCATTACCTACCAATGTCAAGCTCCTGCCTATGCAAAACAGATGCATTTTCCACATCTACCAGAGAGGGGGAGAGAGAGAGGAAGAAGGAAAGAAAGAAAGGATGAGGGAAAAAGCCAAGTGTGTTAGTGTATGATCTGTGGGTGGAGAGAGATCTCTGGGTTTTATAATGGTTGCCTATATATACATTTATGGCTGTGGATTGTCTACAACAACCTCTATGGCGTTTGACAACTATTGGCCTTGTAATTTGACATTGGAATATATGGGTTCTCAATATGAAAATGTAGCAAAACCCTCCCTGCAATGGATCCTGTCATCACACACAAACACACACACTTCAAACCCCTACCTACCTATGTATTGGTGCTACAGTGTTACACAGTTATTGCAGGCACCACAGAGCTTATATGTTGGAGAGCTGTCCAAAGGTATCTTTGAAGATGTGTGACATCAGCTGCAGTGCTAAAGGAAGGATGAGGGAAGTGTAGGAAGTGTGAATGACCACAAAATCAGGTGTCAACAAAGACACACACATTATCACAGTTGCCATAACCAGGGTTAGAACTCCTACCTAACTAGTCTGCTATACTATGGTATTACGCAGTTATTACAAACACCACACAGCTTATATGTGGAAGAGCTGTCCAAAGGTATCTTTGAAGGTGAGTGACATCAACTGCAGTGTTAAAGGAGGGGTGAGGGAAGTGTAAATGACTACAAAATTAGGTGTCAACAAAGACGCACACACAAACACACACATTATCACAGTTGCCAGAACCAGGATTAGAACTCCTACCTAGCTAGTTTGCTACATTATGGCATTATGCAATTATTGCAAGTGCCACAGAGCTTATATTTGGGTGAGTTGTCCAAAGGTATCTTTGAAGGTGAGTGACATCAGCAGCAGTGCTAAAGGAGGGGTAAGGAAAGTGTAGTAAGTGTGAATGACCACAAAATCAGGTGTCAACAAAGACACACACACTCTCACAATTGCCAGAACCAGGATTAGAATTCCTGCCTAACTAGTTTGCTACACTATGATATCACACAGTTTTTGCAAGTGCTACATAGTTTATATGTGAAAGAGCTATGCAACGGTATCTTTGAAGGTGAGTGCCATCAGATGCAATGCTAAAGGAGGGATGAGGGAAGTGTAGGAAGTGTAAATGACAAAAAATCAGGTGTCATCAAAGACACACACACTCTCACAGTTGCCAGGATCAGGTTTAGAACTCCTACTGAACTAGTTTGCTATGCTATAGTATTATGCAGTTATCATGAGTGCCATGCAGCTTATATGGCTGAAATTTGGCCAAAGGGTTATTTCAAGGTGACTTACATCAGCAGGCATGCTAAAGTAGGCAAATGCCTGGTGTAGTGGTGTGAATGGCCTCAAAATCATTAATTTTTTTGCACAAACATTATCACAGTTGCTAGGACCAGGAATATAACTCCTTCCTAACTAGTTTGCTACACTATAGCATTAAGCAGTTATCACAAGTGCCATACAGCTTATAGGGCTGAGACTTGGCCAAAGGGTTATTTCAAAGTGACTGACATCAGCAGGCATGCTAAAGTAGACCAATTATAGGTGTAGTGGTGTGAATGGCCTCAGAATTATTCATCTCCACACACACACACACACACACACTTACCAAAACCAGGATTAGAACTCCTACCTAACTAGTTTGCTACACTACAGTATTATGCAGTTATCATGAGCGTCACAAAGCTTATAGGACTGAGACTTGGCCAAAGGGTTATTTCAAGGTAACTGACATCGGCAGGAGTGCTAACATGGGCAATGGGAAGTGCAGTGTGTGAATGGGCCATAAACTTTCTTCTGGAAACACACACACACACACACACACACACACAGTCACACACAATTTACATTTGACAGGATGGAGTATACATATGCTAAATGAATACTGATTTGTATTATTGTATTACACAGTTATCACAAGCACCACAGACACTATAGGGCTGAGGGCTACCAAAAGGAATCTGTGCAGTGATTAACATCAGCACATCATATGATATCGGCCAATTGGATGTATAGTGGGTGGGACAGGCCTCATAATGGCATTCTCTCTGTCACTGTCTGTCTCTCTCTTCCCCACATCTGTGTGTGTGTATGTTTAACATATTATAGTGTGTTGGCCTTCGATATGTGTGAGTATTCCTATCCAATGTGTGTGTGAAGCATGAATGGTGTACAATTTGGTGTATGTGCACAGACATCTGTGAATGACTGATATGTATAGTCCACTGTGTATTTAGACATGGGCTTCATTTCTCTTAGTGTAGGAGCATGCCCAGTATGACCTTCTGTATTGAGTGTGTGAATCTATTCCAGGTAGTGTTGTACTCCATTCCAGGGTTTGATGTTCTACACATACAGCTAGCAACATGTTTCTGCAGGATATCTGTAGATAGGTTGACAATATGGAGTCACAATGGGCGACAGATAGGGAGATACTGTAACTATCGCTGTCTGTGCTGCTTGAGTTACATGGTTGGTGTTAGCAGATATATTCAGACATATATGTTATTTTACACTGTGATGTATTATGTCATCGACTACTGACAGATATAATTATTTGCTCACGTTTATTTACTGGGAAATACAAGATGAATGAAACTGAGTCTAGTATTTTGGTCCGCAGCCTAAACATCCTAGCACACTCCTGCCATTCTGGAGGGGTAGCTACAGACACTTGCTGATGGGTCTGGCTAAATGGTCCAGCACCTTGGTAATATGGTGTATGAGGATCCCCTTCTTGTACATATATCGACTTACCATATTCTGCTGTGGCCATACTTCTCAGCTGTACAGATTCACCCAGGTTACCCAGAGGCAGAGCTCATATATCTGGTCAGTTCCCCTTCACATTGTGGTTTACGAGCAGGTTTATAGCCACCCATTACTGGGTTTGTAGGCAGGGGTATTATGGGCACACATCAGAGTTTCAGACTTCACACACACCATGGCGTACCTGCGTCTACACCCTCCACTCTGTTATTCTATCCTCTTCCTACCATTAAGCAAGTGATATCTGAGAAGTATCCCTATAGTTGACCTTCATCCCAGCAGTATTTATGAGTTGGTCCACAGTTCATGTAGTGGGACATGGGGGGCATGCTACTGAGATTTGTCAACATGGCCTTGCATTTGTGTTCTGTTCACTGTGTTAGGTTGTTAGCTGTGATCTCATGAGATACAATAAATTGGTAAAAAAATTTTAAAAGTAAAACAAAACCCAACAGGGTAAACACTAAGTAAAAATAACCAAACCAATTACGGACTGTGCCGAATGTCAGTTAATGAAAAGCTGAACAACAAGCTCCAATTCTAAGCACTTTCACCATCAATACAATGGCTTCTTCAGAATAAAAGCAGCATCAAATAACAAGCTTTAAATACTCACTGAGCTTTTAAAATGGCCTATCAAAATTCTTTTATACTTAAACACATACACAGCATGATAAATAAAAAAGACATATAAAGTCATGACCTAACAATCATTTGTAAAGCACATATACATAATATTATTAAAATATAATAATAAATACTAATGATCATAAATAACATTCATCAAATGTTTCACAACAGTGTGAACTAGAAATGAAAAAAACTCATATTGAATACTTATAAACTAACACAAACGTCATACAACCATTGCCCTCTCCTTCAGTATGGGCATGATAGAAATGTGATCATTGACCCCAGGGAATAATGTAGCATTCAATAAAACTTGCAACTTATATTCCAAGGATTCCACTCTAATATTATCGTCACCCCCTCTTTCACTTGTCAATAAATGGGCAATAACAAAAAATATGAACCTCTTAAAATTACTACACACAATAGAGTGTGAATATAAGGCATTGTGAATGTCTTTGTTTTTAATAGCCCTAAGGTGTTCTGCTATCCTTTCTCTTAACATCCGGGTGTTTTTTCCTACATAATAGCTTGAGCATGTGCATGTTGCCAAATATACAACCATCCTAGAATTGTAACAAAATTTACCCGGGCATGGAATTGTTCTGTTATACCCCCAAACAGTCATGTAAGGTCCATCATTGATATATTTACAGTATCTGCAAGCCCCGCATTTATACATACGTGAGCATATGTATTTTTCTTTCGGTCTTTCTAGTAAAGTTTTGATATTCCTACCTCTGGAAAATGTTACTCGTGGTGTCTGTCATAACTCGTTTTTAACATCTGCATCAAATGCTGAATCCCATGCTTTTCTAATAATTTCAATAATCTGAGGTGTCTTGTAATTATATTTCAAAACAAGAGCTCTAGAATCAAAGGTTCTAAAATCAAGGGATTCAGATCTTCTAACTATAACAACTGTCCCACCAAAATCTTTCAAAATGGGTGAAAATGATGTCTCCCTTCTTCCCATAACCTCATTTCTAACTGATATCAACAATTTCAGTGGATATCCTCTGTCTCGAAACATCCCTACCAGGTTATACATCTCTTCCTGGTATGTCATATTGTTGCTCACGAGTCAAGACAGACGAACCATCTGTCATTTCACCACACTTCTACACTGGTGTAAAGGATGACAACTTGAAAAATGTAATAATGGATTACTATAGGTCTCTTTTCTGTATATATTACTTCCCAACCCTTCGGGTGTTTTAATAAGCTTTATGTCCAAAAAGTGTATCATTTGGTTGTCCTACTTGAATGTGAATGTAAAAAATGGAGTGGTGGAATTAAGATACTCAACAAAATTCTTAGCTTCTGCTTCAACTCCCCTCCAAAGAACCAGTATATCATCCAAGAACCGATTGTAAAGTACTATCCATTCAGAGAAATGGGAAGGGAAGAGAAATGTTTCCTCCAAGTGAAGAAGTACCAGATTTGCAAAAAATGGGGGCACATTTGGACCCCATTGCTACTCCAGAAATCTTATGGTAAAATTCACCTTCAAATGTCATATCATTGTTCTTGAGTATCAGTTCCATGAATGTTACTACATTGTTTAACTTTACTCTATTTAAACACTTGCTTTTACAAAAACATTCTCTACAGTATTCCAATCATTCCTCATGAGGTATGGTTGAAAAATGATTCACTACATCTATTGTGAGGAATGTCCAATTCATGTCTTTTTTTGTCAACACTCTTTAGGCGTTGTAAACAATGCCAAGAATCTTTCAGTATGTGGCAAAACCCGGTCAACAACCCCTGTGTGTTCCTATCAAGATATGCCGCCAGTGGCTCAGTTTTTGAGCCCTTTGCTGCAACTATTGGTCTAAATGGGGGATCATTCAGACTTTTATGGATCTTGGGAATACCAAACACAGCGGGTGTCACCAGGTGTTCTACCATCAAAAATCTGTACTCGTTCTCCTGGATTCCCCCTCTGACAGAGTGTCCATGAAGAACAAATCATGCTTATGATAAGCTGTGTTCATTTAACTCCTAGAAGCCCTCTGGTAGGTGGTGTCATCATCTAAAATGCCTTGCATCTTAGCTGCATCATCAATCTGAGACATGATAACTACACCACCTCCTTTATCGGGCTTCATAATTCTAACTTCCTTATTAGTAATCAATTCTTTTAATGCTGACCTTTCTACCTCAGTTAGATTATCTGATCCAACCACATTGTGTTTGTTTTCCATATATCCTCGCATGCTGTTTAAAGATAACCTTTCAGACATTGATACATCCTTATGAGTAGGTGGTACAAAAGTGCTATTCCTAGTTAAAACTGGGGGTATCACATTTCTTTGATTGTTTTGTCCTCTAATGTGCAGAGCCAAATTTAATTGCCTTGTATATAATTTCAAACTGGTAAATAAATCAACCATATTATAACAGAAAGCAGGAACAAACATAAAACCCTTAATCAATAAATCATGATGCATTTCTTTTATTTCAAGAGCGCTAAAATTGTAAATTGTAAAACCAGCTTTAGTATTAACTTCACATTTCAATGCAGCAACTTCATTGCGAAGGTGCAATGCACTTAATAACATATCACTGACTGTACTGTTGCTATTAACAATTTCACTGCTAAAACAAGCATTAAGTCCATAACCTGTCTCTACCTCCTTTCGTTGTACCACCGCCCTTTCATGTTGTAATTGTTGTTCACTTGTTGTCAATTGTGGTATACTCCACTTTGCTGGTTTGTTGGAGTCCCTCCCCTTTTGTTTTTCAAGTGTTCTGATCTCCTCGGTCCTGGAGATCCTTCTAAAAAACATGGCTGTTCATCCTGAAAGTTCCCAGAGTCTAAATCATTGTTATCATCCACAAAATTGTCAATGTTGTAATTCGTTTGTTTGACACGTGACTCATTTGTTACTATTGTTCAATCCAAAAGTGTATGCTGTGTTGTTTTTTATAGTCCAGTCCAACATGTCCCTAGATAACTTCTTCACTTTCATTTTAACATTTTTGTCAACAAACTTGTCGATTTTACTAAGCACTACATTATACTGATTGGTATACTGAAAAAACAGTAAATCGTTAATAATGCTTTCATTTAAAGATACAATTTCCTTTTTCAAGCAAATCTCTCTTACTCTGGTTACTTTTAATAATTATGTCCAAAATCTCCAGGCCGATCTTGTCGAATAATTTGACTAGTTGTTTGTAAGCCATGGACCCCTTTTCTATCCCATTCGGTAACTTGTTAATCCTGAGGCCCTTCGGTACTTGCTTTAGCATAGTAGATTTCAAAAGGAATGCATTGTCTAATTGTAAGCCCCGAAATTTTCAACAAATGTTTTCAAAATGCTCAAGTTGTTTTTTTAAGGATGGCGTTTGAAAACCCCTTCCCTCCTCATTCGAGACTGAGAAGTCAACGTCTGGAATTCGGACCCACTGTTGCATATCTCTCTGTTTATGTTGTGTCCCCTCACTGGTTTGAGCTCCTTCATTCACTACCTCACCTCCTTCTTCGACAACATCCAGGTCGGGTATGGAATGTAGAGTGAACATATGAGCCTGCGACAAAGTAAGTGCCGCCTGGGTAGACCTCCCAGCCTCCATCTGAGTCCATGTTAGTAGTGCTGTTAGCTTCTTAACAGAAGCAGTAAGTTCACGTATAACAGATTCCATACGTACAAAATTCAAAGATTGCTCCCACAAACAGTACGTCGGTAAACAGCCGTGAAAAAATTTTAAAAGTAAAACAAAACCCAACAGGGTAAACACTAAGTAAAAATAACCAAACCAATTATGGACTGTGCCGAGTGTCGTTTAATGAAAAGCTGAACAACAAGGTCCAATTCTAAGTGCTTCCACCATCAATACAATGGCTTCTTCAGAGTAAAAGGAGCATCAAATCACAAGCTTTAAATACTCACTGAGCTTTTAAAATGACCTATCAAAATTCTTTTGTACTTAAACACATACACAGCATGATAAATAAAAAAGACATATAAAGTCACATCCTAAGAAACATTTGTAAAGCACATATACATAATATTATTGAAATATAATAATAAATACTAATGATCATAAATAATATTCATGAAATGTTTCACAACAGTGTGAACTAGAAATGAAAAAAAACTCATATTGAATACTTATAAACTAGCACAAACATCAAACAACCATTGCCCTCTCCTTCAGTAAGGACATGATAGAAATGGGATCATTGAACCCAGGGAATAATGTAGCATTCAAAAAAACTTGCTACTTATATTCCAAGGATTCCTCTCTAAAATTATCGTCACCCCGTCTTTCACTTCTCAATACACGGTCAATAACAAAAAATATGAACCTCTTAAAATTACCACACACAATAGAGTGTGAATATAAGGCATTGTGAATGTCTTTGTTTTTAATAGCCCTAAGGTGTTCTGCTATCCTTTCTCTTAACCTCCGAGTGTTTTTTCCTACATAATACCTTGAACATGTTGTGCATGTTGCCAAATAGACAACCATCCTAGAATTGCAACAACATTTACCTGTGCATGGAGTTGTTCTGTCATACCCCCAAACAGTCACGTAAGGTCCATCATTGGTATATTTACAGTATCTGCAAGCCCCGAATTTATACGTACGTGCGCATATGTATTTAACTTTCGGTCTTTCTAGTAAATTTTTGATATTCCTACCTCTGGAAAATGTTACTCATGGTGTCATGTCCTAACTTGTTTTTAACATCTGCATCAAATGCTGAATCCCATGCTTTTCTAATAATTTCAATAATCTGAGGTGTCTGATAATTATATTTCAAAACAAGAGCTCTAGAGAAAAGGCTAAAAATCAAGGGATCAGATCTTCCAATTATACAAATTGTCCCACCCAAATCTTTCAAAATGGGTGAAAATGATGTTTCCCTTCTTCCCATAACCTCCTTTCTAACTAATATCAACAATTTTAATGGATATCCTCTGTCTTGAAACATCCATACCAGGTTATACATTTCTTCCTGGTATGTCATATTGTTGCTCACGAGTCCAGACAGACGAACCATCTGTCCTTTCACCACACCTCTACGCTGGTGTAAAGGATGACAACTTGAAAAATGTAATAATGAATTACTGTAGGTCTCTTTTCTATAATTTTAATAAGCTTTATGTCCAAAAGGTCTATCATTTGGTTGTCCCACTTGAACGTGAATGTAAAAAATGGAGTGGTGGAATTAAGATACTCAACAAAATTCTTAGCTTCTGCTTCACCTCCCCTCCAAAGAACCAGTATATCATCCAAAAAACGATTGTAAATTACTATCCATTCAGAGAAATGGGACGGGAAGAGAAATGTCTCCTCCAAGTGAAGAAGTACCAGATTTGCAAAAATGCGGGCACATTTTGCCCTCATTGCTACTCCATAAACCTGATGGTAAAATTCACCTTCAAATGTCATATAATTTTTCTTGAGTATCAATTCCATGAATGTTACTACATTGTTTAACTTTACTCCATTTAAACACTTGCTTTTACATAAATGTTCTCTAAAGTATTCCAATCATTCCTCATGAGGTATGGTTGAAAAAAGATTCACTACATCTATTATGAGGAATGTCCAATTCATGTCTTTATTGTCCACACTCTTTAGGCGTTGTAAGCAATGCCAAGAATCTTTCAATATGTGGCAAAACCCGGTCAACAACCCCTGTGTTTTCCTATCAGCATATGCCGCCAGTGGATCAGTTTTAGAGCCCTTTGCTGCCACTATTGGTCTAAATGGGGTAATCATTGAGACTTTTATTCATCTTGAGAATACCAAACACAGCAGGTGTCACCGGGTGTTCTACCATCAAAAATCTGTACTCGTTCTCCTGGAGTCCCCCCTCTAACAGAGTGTCCATGAAGAACAAATCAAGCTTATGATAAGCTATGTTCATTTCACTCCTAGAAGCCCTCTGGTAGGTGGTGTCATCATCTAAAATGCCATGCATCTTAGCTGCATAATCAATCGAGACATGATAACTACACCACCTCCTTTATCGGGCTTCATAAATCTAAATTCCTTATTAGTAATCAATTATTTTAATGCTGACCTTTCTACCTCAGTTAGATTATCTGATCCAAACACATTGTGTTTGTTTTCCATATATCCTTGCATGCTGTTTAAAGATAGCCTTTCAAACATTGCTACATCCTTATGAGTAGGTGGTACAAAAGTGCTTTTCCTAGTTAAAACTTTCAGTATCACATTTCTTTGATTGTTTTGCCCTCTAAAGTGTAGAGCCAAATTTAATTGCCTTGTATACAATTTCAAACTGGTCAATAAATCAACCATGTTATAACAGAAAGGAGGAACAAACATAAAACACTTAATCAATGAATCATGATGCATTTCTTTTATTTCAAGAGCACTAAAATTATAAATAGTAAAACCAGCTTTAGTGTTAACGTCACATTTCAATGCAGCAACTTCATTGCTAAGGTGCAATGCACTTAATAACATATCACTGTCTGTACTATTGGTATTAACAATTTCACTGCTAAAGCAAGCAAGTCCATAACCTGTCTCTACCTCCTTTCGTTGTACCACTGCCCTTTCATGTTGTAATTGTTGTTCACTTGTTGTCGATTGTGGTATACTCCAGTTTGCTGGTTTGTTGGAGTGCCTCCCCTTTTGTTTTTCAAGTGCTCTGATCTCCTCGGTTCTGGAAATCCTTCCCTAAAACATGGCTGTTCATACTGAAAATCCCCAGAGTCTAAATCATTATCATCCTCAAAATTGACAATGTTGTTATTCGTTTGTTTGATATGTGACTCATTTGATACTATTGTTCAATCCTAAAGTGTATGCTGTGTTGTTTTTATAGTCCAACATGTCCCTAGATAACTTCTTCACTTTAATTTTAACATTTTTGTCAACAAACTTATCGATTTTACTAAACACTACATTATACTGATTGGCATATTGAAAAAAACGTAAATCGTTAATAATGCTTCCATTTAAAGATACAATTTATTTTTTAAGCAAATCTAACTTACTCTGGTTACTTTTACTAATTATGTCCAAAATCTCCAGGCCGGTCTTGTCGAATAATTTGACTAGTTGTTTGTAAGCCGTGGACCCCTTTTCTATCCCATTCATTAACTTGTTAATCCTGAGGCCCTTCGGAACTTGCTTTAGCATAGTAGAGTTCAAAAGGAATGCATTGTCTAATTGTAAGCCCCAAAATTTTCAACAAATGTTTCAAAACGCTCAAGTTGTTTCTTTAAGGATGGCATTTGAAAAACCCTTTCCTCCTCATTGGATATCTCTCCGTTTATGTTGTGTCCCCTCGCTGGTTTGAGCTCCTTCATTCACTACGCCACCTCCTTCTTCGACAACATCCAGGTCAGGTATGGAATGTAGAGTGAACAATTGAGCCTGCGACTCAGTAAGTGTCACGTGGGTAGACCTCCCAGCTTCCATCTGAGTCCTTGTTAGTAGTGCTGTTAGCTTCTTAACAGAAGCAGCAAGTTCACGTATAACAGATTCCATATGTACAAAATTCAAAGATTGCTCCCACAAACAGCACGTCGGTAAACAGCCGTAAAAAAATTTTAAAAGAAAAACAAAACCCAACAGGGTAAACACTAAGTAAAAATAACCAAACCAATTATGGACTGCGCTGAATGTCGTTTAATGAAAAGCTGAACAACAACGTCCAATACTAAGCGCTTTCCCCATCAATACAATGGCTTCTTCAGAGTAAAAGGAGCATCAAATCACAAGCTTTAAATACTCACTGAGCTTTTAAAATGACCTATCAAAATTCTTTTGTACTTAAACACATACACAACATGATAAATAAAAAAAAACATATAAAGTCACAACCTAACAAACATTTGTAAAGCACATATACATAATATTATTAAAATATAATAACAAATACTAATGATCATAAATAACATTCATCAAATGTTACACAACAGTGTGAACTAGAAATGAAAAAACTCATATTGAATACTTATAAACTAACGCAAACATGAAACAACCATTGCCCTCTCCTTCAATATGGGCATAATAGAAATGTGACCATTGAGCCCAGGGAATAATGTAGCATTCAATAAAACTTACCACTTATATTCCAAGGATTCCCCTCTAACATTATCATCACCCCCTCTTTCTATTATCAATACATGGTCAATAACAAAAAATATGGATCTCTTAAAATTACAACACACAATAGAGTGTGAATATAAGGCATTTTAAATTTCTTTATTTTTAATAGCTCTTTGCTAAGGTGCAATGCATTTAATAACATATCACTGACTGTACTGTTGGTATTAAAAATTTCACTGCTAAAACAAGCATTAAATCAATAACCTGTCACTACCTCCTTTCGTTGTACCACCACCCTTTCATGTTGTAATTGTTGTTCACTTGTTGTCGATTGTGGTATACTCCACTTTGCTGGTTTGTTGGCGTCCCTCCCCTTTTGTTTTTCAAATGCTCTGATCTCCTCGGTTCCGGAAATTCTTCTATAAAACATGACTGTTCATCCTGAAAGTCCCCAGAGTCTAAATCATCATCCTCAAAATTGTCAATGTTGTTATTCGTTTGTTTGATATGTGACTCATTTGTTACTATTGTTCAACCAAAAGTGTACGCCGTGTTGGTTTTATAGTCCAACATGTCCCTAGATAACTTCTTCACTTTAATTTTAACATTTTTGTCAACAAACTTGTCGACTTTATTAAGCACTACATTATACTGATTGGCATACTGAAAAAACAGTAAATCGTTAATAATGCTTTCATTTAAAGATACAATTTCTTTTTCAAACAAATCTAACTTACTCTGGTTACTTTTAATAGTTATGTCCAGCATCTCCAGGCTAGTCTTGTTGAATAATTTAACTAGTTGTTTGTAAGCCATGGACCTCTTTTCTATCCCATTCAGAATATTGTTAATCCTGAGGCCCTTGGGTAGTTGCTTCAGCATAGTAGATTTCAAAAGGAACGCATTGTCTAAATGTAAGCCCTGAAATTTTCGACAAATGTTTTCAAAATGCTCAAGTTGTTTCTTTAAGGATGGAGTTGGAAAAACCCTTCCCTTCTCATTCGAGACTGAGAAGTCAATTTCTAGAATTTAGAGTCACTGTTGGATATCTCTCCATTTATGTTGTGTCCCCTCGCTGGTTTGAGCTCCTTCATTCACTACGCCACCTCCTTCTTCGACAACATCCAGGTCAGGTATGGAAAGTAGAGTGAACAATTGAACCTGCGACTCAGTAAGTGTCACCTGGGTAGACCTCCCAGCTACCATCTGAGTCCTTGTTAGTAGTGCTGTTAGCTTCTTAACAGAAGCAGTAAGTTCGCGTATAACAGATTCCATATGTACAAAATTCAAAGATTGATCCCACAAACAGCACGTCGGTAAACAGCCGTAAAAAAATTTTAAAAGCAAAACAAAACCCAACAGGGTAAACACTAAGTAAAAATAACCAAAACAATTATGGACTGTGCCGAATGTCGTTTAATGAAAAGCTGAACAACAAGGTCCAATGCTAAGCGCTTCCACCATCAATACAATGGCTTCTTCAGAGTAAAAGGAGTATCAAATCACAAGCTTTAAATACTCACTGAGCTTTTAAAATGACCTATCAAAATTATTTTGTACTTAAACACATACACAATGATAAATAAAAAAGACATATATAGTCACATCCTAAGAAACATTTGTAAAGCACATATACATAATATTATTAAAATATAATAATATATACTAATGATCATAAATAACATTCATGAAATGTTTCACAACAGTGTGAACTAGAAATGAAAAAAACTCATATTGAATACTTATAAACTAGCACAAACATCAAACACCAATTGCCCTCTCCTTCATTAAGGGCATGATAGAAATGTGATCATTGAGCCCAGGGAATAATATAGCATTCAAAAAAACTTGCCACTTATATTCCAAGGATTCCACTCTAAAATTATCGTCACCCCCTCTTTCACTTCTCAATACACGGTCAATAACAAAAAATATGAACCTTTTAAAATTACCACACACAATAGAGTGTGAATATAAGGCATTGTGAATGTCTTTGTTTTTAATAGCCCTAAGGTGTTTTGCTATCCTTTCTCTTAACCTCCGAGTGTTTTTTCCAACATAATACCTTGAACATGTTGTGCATGTTGCCAAATAGACAACCATCCTAGAATTGCAACAACATTTACCGGTGCATGGCATTGTTCTGTTATACCCCCAAACAGTCACGTAAGGTCCATCACTGATATATTTACAGTATCTGCAATCCCCGAATTTATACATACGTGAGCATATGTATTTTACTTTTGGTCTTTCTAGTAAATTTTTGATATTCCTACCTCTGGGAAATGTTATTCGTGGTGTCTGTCGTAACTCGTTTTTAACATCTGCACCAAATGCTGAATCCCATGCTTTTCTAATAATTTCAATAGACTGAGGTGTCTGATAATTATATTTCAAAACAAGAGCTCTAGAATCAAAAGCTCAAAAATCAAGGGATTCAGATCTTCCAGTTATACCAACTGTCCCATCCAAATCTTTAAAATGGGTGAAAATGATGTTTCCCTTCTTCCCATAACCTCCTTTCTAACTGATATCAACAATTTCAGTGGATATCCTCTGTCTCGCAACATCCCTACCAGGTTATACATTTCTTCCTGGTATGTCATATTGTTGCTCACGAGTTTAGACAAACGAACCAACTGTCCTTTCACCACACTTCTACGCTGGTGTAAAGGATGACAACTTGAAAAATGTAATAATGAATTACTGTAGGTCTCTTTTCTGTATATATTACTTTTCAACATTTCGGGCATTTTAATAAGCTTTATGTCCAAAAAGTCTATCATTTGGTTGTCCCACTTGAACGTGATTGTAAAAATGGAGTGGTGGAATTAAGATTATCAACAAAATTCTTAGCTTGTGCTTCAGCTCCCCTCCAAAGAACCAGTATATCATCCAAGAATCAATTGTAAAGTACTATCCGTTCAGAGAAATGGGTAGGGAAGAGAAATGTCTGCTCCCAGTGAAGAAGTACCAGATTTGCAAAAATGGGGGCACATTTGGCCTCCATTGCTACTCCAGAAATCTTATGGTAAAATTCACTTTCAAATGTCATATCATTGTTCTTGAGTATCAATTCCATGAATGTTACTACATTGTTTAACTTTACTCCATTTAAACACTTGCTGTTACAAAAACGTTCTCTAAAGTATTCCAATCATTCCTCATGAGGTATGGTTGAAAAAAGATTCACTACATCTATTGTGAGGAATGTCCAATTCATGTTTTTTTTGCATCCACACTCTTTAGGCGTTGTAAACAATGCCAAGAATCTTTCAATATGTGGCAAAACCCGGTCAAAAACCCCTGTGTATTCCTATCAACATATGCCACCAGTGGCTCAGTTTTAGAGCCCTTTGCTGCCACTATTGGTCTAAATGGGGGATCATTCAGACTTTTATGGATCTTGGGAATACCAAACACAGCGGGTGTCACCGGGTGTTCTACCATCAAAAATCTGTACTTGTTCTCCTGGATTCCCCTCTCTAACAGAGTGTCCATGAAGAACAAATCAATCTTATGATAAGCTATGCTCATTTCACTCCTAGAAGCCCTCTGGTAGGTGGTGTCATCATCTAAAACACCTTGCATCTTAGCTGCATAATCAATCTGAGACATGATAACTACACCACCTCCTTTATCGGGCTTCATAATTCTAACTTCCTTATTAGTAACCAATTCTATTAATGCTGACCTTTCTACCTCAGTTAGATTCTCTGATCCAACCACATTGTGTTTGTTTTCCATATATCCTCGCATGCTGCTTAAAGATAAACTTTCAAACATTGCTACATCCTTATGAGTAGGTGGTACAAAAGTGCTTTTCCTAGTTAAAACTGGGGGTATCACATTTCTTTGATTGTTTTGCCCTCTAAAGTGCAGAGCCAAATTTAATTGCCTTGTATACAATTTCAAACTGGTAAATAAGTCAACCATGTTATAACAGAAAACAGGAACAAACATTAAACCCTTAATCAATAAATCATGATGCATTTCTTTTATTTCAAAAGCACTAAAATTGTAAATAGTAAAACCAGCTTTAGTGTTAATGTCACATTTCAATGCAGCAACTTCATTGCTAAGGTGCAATGCACTTAATAACATATCGCTGACTGTACTGTTGGTATTAACAATTTCACTGCTAAAACAAGCATTAAGTCCATAATCTGTCTCTACCTCCTGCTACCTCCTTTCTTTGTACCACCGCCCTTTCATGTTGTAATTGTTGTTCACTTGTTGTCGATTGTGGTATACTCCACTTTGCTGGTTTGTTGGAGTCCCTCCCCTTTTGTTTTTCAAGTGCTCTGATCTCCTCAGTTCCAGAAATTCTTCTATAAAACATGGCTGCTTATCCTGAAAGTCCCCAGAGTCTAAATCATCATCCTCAAAATTGTTAATGTTGTTATTCGTTTATTTGATACGTGACTCATTTGTTACTATTGTTCAACCAAAAGTGTATGCCGTGTTGGTTTTATAGTCCAACATGTCCCTAGATAACTTCTTCACTTTAATTTTAACATTTTTGTCAACAAACTTGTCGATTTTACTAAGCACTACATTATACTGATTGGCATACTAAAAAAACTGTAAATCGTTAATAATGCTTTCATTTAAAGAAAAGATTTCTTTTTCAAACAAATCTAACTTACTCTGGTTACTTTTAATAATTATGTACAGCATCTCCGGGCCGGTCTTGTCGAATAATTTAACTAGTTGTTTGTAAGCCATGGACATCTTTTCTATCCCATTCAGTATATTGTTAATCCTGAGGCCCTTCGGTACTTGCTTCAGCATAGTAGATTTCAAAAGGAATGCATTGTCTAAATGTAAGCCCTGAAATTTTCGACAGATGTTTTCAAAATGCTCAAGTTGTTTCTTTAAGGATGGCATTGGAAAAACCCTTCCCTCCTCATTCAAGACTGAGAAGTCAACGTCTAGAATTCGGAGTCACTGTTGGATATCTCTCCGTTTATGTTGTGTCCCCCCGCTGATTTGAGCTCCTTCATTCACTACGCCATCTCCTTCTTCGACAACATCCAGGTTGGGTATAGAATGTAGAGTGAACAATTGAGCCTGGAACTCAGTAAGCATCGCCTGGGTAGACCTTCCACACTCCATCTAAGTCCGTGTTAGTAGTGCTGTTAGCATCTTAACAGAAGCAGTAAGTTCACGTATAACAGATTCCATACGTACAAAATTCAAAGATTGCTCCAACAAACAGTATGTCGGTAAACAGCCGTAACAAAATTTTAAATGTAAAACAAAACCCAACAGGATAAACACTAAGTAAAATTAACCCACCAATTACGGACTGTGCCGAGTGTCGTTTAATGAAAAGCTGAACAACAAGCTCCAATACTAAATGCTTTCACCATCAATACAATGGCTTCTTCAGCGTAAAAGGAGCATCAAATCACAAGCTTTAAATACTCACTGAGCTTTTAAAATGACCTATCAAAATTCTTTTGTACTTAAACACATACACAGCATGATACATAAAAAAGACATATAAAGTGACAACCTAACAAACATTTGTAAAGCACATATACATAATATTATTAAAATATAATAATAAATACTAATGATCATAAATAACATTCATCAAATGTTTCAGTGTGAACTAGAAATGAAAAAAACTCATATTGAATACTTATAAACTAACACAAACATTAAACAACGAATGCCCTCTTCTCCAGTATGGGCATGATAGAAATGTGATCATTGAGCCCAGGGAATAATGTAGCATTCAAAAAAACTTGCCACTTACATTCCAAGGATTCCACTCTAAAATTAATGTCATCCCCTCTTTCACTTCTCAATACATGGTTGATAACAAAAAATATGAACCTCTTAAAATTACCACACACAATAGAGTCTGAATATAAGGCATTGTGAGTGTCTTTGTTTTTAATAGCCCTAAGGTGTTTTGCTATCCTTTCTCTTAACCTCTGAGTGTTTTTTCTTACATAATACCTTGAGCATGCTGTTCATGTTGCCAAATAGGCAACCATCCTAGAATTGCAACAACATGCATCTGTGCATGGAATTTTTCTGTTATACCCCCAAACAGTCACGTAAGGTCCATCATTGATATATTTATAGTATCTCCAAGCCCCGAATTTATACATACGTGCGCATATGTATTTTACTTTCGGTCTTTCTAGTAAATTTTTGATATTCCTACCTCTGGAAAATGTTACTCGTGGTGTCTGTCCTAACTCGTTTTTAACATCTGCATCAAATGCTGAATCCCATGCTTTTCTAATAATTTCAATAATCTCAGGTGTCTGATAATTATATTTCAAACCAAGAGCTCTAGAGAAAAGGCTCTAAAATCAAGGGATCAGATCTTCCAGTTATACAAATTGTCCCACCCAAATCTTTCAAAATAGTTTCCCTTCTTCCCATAACCTCCTTTCTAATGGATATCAACAATTTCAATGGATATCCTCTATCTTGAAACATCCCTACCAGGTTATACATCTCTTCCTGGTATGTCATATTGTTGGTCACGAGTCGAGACAGACGAACCATCTGTCTTTTCACCACACTTCTATGCTGGTGTAAAGGATGACAACTTGAAAAATGTAATAATGAATTACTGTAAGTCTCTTTTCTGTATATATTACTTTCCAACATTTTGGGCATTTTAATAAGCTTTATGTCCAAAAGGTCTATCATTTGGTTGTTCCACTTGAACGTGAATGTAAAAAATGGAGTGGTGGAATTAAGATACTCAACAAAATTCTTAGCTTCTGCTTCAAATCCCCTCCAAAGAACCAGTATATCATCCAAGAACAGATTGTAAAGTACTATCCGTTCAGAGAAATGGGAAGGGAAGAGAAATGTCTCCTCCCAGTGAAGAAGTACCAGATTTGAAAAAATGGGGGCAGATTTGGCCCCCATTGCTACTCCATAAATCTGATGGTAAAATTCACCTTCAAATGTCATATAATTGTTCTTGAGTATCAATTCCATGAATGTTACTACATTGTTTAACTTTACTCCATTTAAACACTTGCTTTTACATAAACGTTCTCTAAAGTATTCCAATCATTCCTCATGAGGTGTGGTTGAAAAAAGATTCACTACATCTATTGTGAGGAATGTCCAATTCATGTCTTTATTGTCCACACTCTTTAGGCATTGTAAACAATGCCAGGAATCTTTCAATATGTGGCAAAACCCGGTCAACAACCCCTGTGTTTTCCTATCAACATATGCCGCCAGTGGTTCAGTTTAGAGCCCTTTGCTGCCACTATTGGTCTAAATGGGGGAATCATTCAGACATTTATGGATCTTGGAAATACCAAACACAGCAGGTGTCACCGGGTATTCTACCATCAAAAATCTGTACTCGTTCTCCTGGATTCCCCCCTCTAACTGAGTGTCCATGAAGAACAAATCAATCTTATGATAAGCTATGATCATTTCACTCCTAGAAGCCCTCTGGTAGGTGGTGTCATCATCTAAAATGCCATGCATCTTAGTTGCATAATCAATCTGAGACATGATAACTACACCACCTCCTTTATCGGGCTTCATAAATCTAAATGCCTTTTTAGTAATCAATTATTTTAATGCTGACCTTTCTACCTCAGTTAGATTATCTGATCCAACCACATTGTGTTTGTTGTCCATATATCCTCGCATGCTGTTTAAAGATAACCTTTCAAACATTGCTACATCCTTATGAGTAGGTGGTGCAAAAGTGCTTTTCCTAGTTAAAACTGGGGGTATCACATTTCTTTGATTGTGTTGCCCTCTAAAGTGCAGAGCCAAATTTAATTGCCTTGTATACAATTTTAAACTGGTCAATAAATCAACCATGTTTTAACAGAAAGGAGGAACAAACATAAAACCCGTAATCAATAAATCATGATGCATTTCTTTTATTTCAAGAGCACTAAAATTATAAATAGTAAAACCAGCTTTAGTGTTAACGTCACATTTCAATGCAGCAACTTCATTGCTAAGGTACAATGCATTTAATAACATATCACTGACTATACTTTTGGTATTAAAAATTTCACTGCTAAAACAAGCATTAAGTCCATAACCTGTCTCTACCTCCTTTCATTGTGCCATCGCCCTTTCATGTTGTAATTGTTGTTCACTTGTTGTCGATTGTGGTATAGTCCACTTTGCTGGTTTGTTGGAATCCCTCCCCTTTTGTTTTTCAAGTGCTCTGATCTCCTCGGTTCCGGAAATCTTTCTATAAAACATGGCTGTTCATCCTGAAAGTCCCCAGAGTCTAAATCATCATCCTCAAAATTGTCAATGTTGTCTTTCATTTGTTTGATACGTCACTCATTTGTTACTATTATTCAATCCAAAAGTGCATGCCGTGTTGTTTTTATAGTCCAACATGTCCCTAGATAACTTCTTCACTTTAATTTTTAACATTTTTGTCAACAAACTTGTCGATTTTACTTAGCACTACATTATACTGATTGGCAACTGAAAAAACAGTAAATCATTAATAATGCTTTCATTTAAAGATACAATTTCTTTTTTAAGCAAATCTAACTTATTCTGGTTACTTTTAATAATTATGTCCAAAATCTCAAGGCCGTTCTTGTCGAATAATTCGACTAGTTGTTTTTAAGCCGTAGACCCCTTTTCTATCCCATTCAGTAACTTGTTAATCCTGAGGCCCTTCGGTACTTGCTTTAGCATAGTAGACTTCAAAAGGAATGCATTGTCTAAATGTAAGCCCCAAAATTTTCGACAAATGTTTTCAAAATGCTCAAGTTGTTTCTTTAAGGATGGTGTTTGAAAAACCCTTCCCTCCTCATTTGAGACTGAGAAGTCAACGTCTGGAATTCGGAGCAACTGTTGGATATCTCTCCGTTTATGTTGTGTCACCTCACTGGTTTGAGCTCCTTCATTCACTACGCCACCTCCTTCTTCGACAACATCCAGGTCGGGTATGTAATGTAGAGTGAACAATTGAGCCTGCGACTCAGTAAGTATCTCCTGGGTAGATCTCCCAGCTTCCATCTGAGTCCTTGTTAGTAGTGCTGTTAGCTTCTTAACAGAATCAGTAAGTTCGCGTATAACAGATTTCATACGTACAAAATTCAAAGATTGGTCCCACAAACAGCACGTCGGTAAACAGCCGTAAAAAATTTTTTAAAGTAAAACAAAACCCAACAGGGTAAACACTAAGTAAAAATAACCAAACCAATTATGGACTGTGCCGAATGTCAATTAATGAAAAGCTGAACAACAAGGTCCAATACTAAGCACTTTCACCATCAATACAATGGCTTCTTCAGAGTAAAAGGAGCATCAAATCACAAGCTTTAAATACTCACTGAGCTTTTAAAATGACCTATTAAAATTCTTTTGTACTTAAACACCTACACAGCATGATAAATAAAAAAGACATATAAAGTCACAACCTAAAAAACATTTGTAAAGCACATATACATAATATTATTAAAATATAATAATAAATCCTAATGATCATGAATAACATTCATCAAATGTTTCACAGCAGTGTGAACTAGAAATTAAAAAACTCACACTGAATACTTATAAACTAACGCAAACATCAAACAACCATTGCCCTCTCCTTCAGTATGGGCATGACAGAAATGTGATCATTGAACCCAGGGAATAATGTAGCATTCAATAAAACTTTCCATTTATATTCCAAGGATTCCACTCTAACATTATCGTCACCCAATCCTTCACTTCTCAATACACGGTCAATAACAAAAAATATGAACCTCTTAAAATTACAACACACAATAGAGTGTGAATATAAGGCATTGTAAATGTCTTTGTTTTTAATAGCTCTAAGGTGTTCTGCTATCCTTTCACTTAACCTCAGAGTGTTTTGTCCTACATAATAGCTTGAGCATGTTGTGCATGTTGCCAAATAGACAACCATCCTAGAAATGCAACAACATTTACCTGGGCATGGAATTCTTCTGTTATATCCCCAAACAGTCACGTAAGGTCCATCACTGATATATTTACAGTATCTGCAATCCCCGAATTTATACATACGTGAGCATATGTATTTTACTTTCAGTCTTTCTAGTAAATTTTTGATATTCCTACCTTGGAAAATGTTACTCGTGGTGTCTGTCCTAACTCATTTTTAACATCTGCATCAAATGCTAAATCCCATGCTTTTCTAATAATTTCAATAACCTGAGGTGTCTGATAATTATATTTCAAAACAAGAGCTCTAGGCTCAAAGTCTCTAAAATCAAGGGATTCAGATCTTCTAACTATACCAACTGTCCCACCAAAATATTTAAAAATGGGTGAAAATGATGTTTCCCTTCTTCCCATAACCTCATTTCTAATTGATATCAACAATTTCAATGGATATCCTCTGTCTCCAAATATCCCTACCAGGTTATACATCTCTTCCTGGTATGTCATACTGTTGCTCACAAGTCGAGACAGACGAGACTGTCCTTTCACCACACTTCTACGCTGGTTTAAAGGATGACAACTTGAAAAATGTAATAATGAATTACTATAGGTTTCTTTTCTGTATATATTACTTTCCAACCCTTCGGGCATTTTAATAAGCTTTATGTCCAAAAAGTCTATCATTTGGTTGTCCCACTTGAATGTGATTGTAAAAAATCGAGTGGTGGAATTAAGATAGTCAACAAAATTCTTAGCTTCTGCTTCACCTCCCCTCCAAAGAACTAGTATATCATCCAAGAACCAATTGTAAAGTACTATCCATTCAGAGAAATGGGAAGGGAAAAGAAATGTCTCCTCCCAGTGAAGAAGTACCAGATTTACAAAAATGGGGACACATTTGGACCCCCATTGCTACTCCAGAAATCTGATGGTAAAATTCACCTTCAAATGTCATATAATTGTTCTTGAGTATCAATTCCATGAATGTTACTACATTGTTTAACTTTACTCCATTTAAACACTTGCTTTTACATAAACTTTCTCTAAAGTATTCCAATCCTTCCTCATGAGGTATGGTTGAAAAAAGATTCACTACATCTATTGTGAGGAATGTCCAATTCATGTCTTTTTTGTCCACACTCTTTAGGCATTGTAAACAATGCCAAGAATCTTTCAATATGTGGCAAAACCCGGTCAACAACCCCTGTGTATTCCTATCAACATATGCTGCCAGTGGCTCAGTTTTAGAGCCCTTTGCTGCTTCTATAGGTCTAAATGAGGCATCATTCAGACTTTTATGGATGTTGGGAATACCAAACACAGCGGGTGTCAACAGGTGTTCTACCATCAAAAATCTGTACTCGTTCTCCTGTATTCCCCCATCTAACAGAGTGTCCATCAAGAACAAATCAATCTTATGATATGCTATGTTCATTTCACTCCTAGAAGCCCTCTGGTAGGTGGTGTAATTATCTAAAATGCCATGCATCTTAGCTGCATAATCAATCTGAGACATGATAACTACACTACCTCCTTTATCGGGCTTCATAATTCTAACTTCCTTATTAGTAATCAATTATTTTAATGCTGACCTTTCTACCTCAGTTAGATTATCTGATCCAAACACATTGTGTTTGTTTTCCATATATCCTCGCATGCTGTTTAAAGATAACCTTTCAAACATTGCTACATCCTTATGAGTAGGTGATACAAAAAAAGTTCTTTTCCTAGTTAAAACCAGGGGTATCACATTTCTTTGATTGTCTTACCCTCTAAAGTGTAAAGCCAAATTTAATTGCCTTGTATATAATTTCAAACTGGTAAATAAATCAACCATGTTATAACAGAAAGCAGGAACAAACATAAAACCCTTAACAAATAAATCATGATACATTTCTTTTATTTCAAAAGCACTAAAATTGTAAATGGTAAAACCAGCTTTAGTGCTAATGTCACATTTCAATGCAGCAACTTCATTGCTAAGGTGCAATGCACTTAATAACATATCACTGACTGTACTGTTGGTATTAATTTCACTGCTAAAGCAAGCATTAAGTCCATAACTTGTCTCTACCTCCTTTCTTTGTACCACCACCCTTTCATGTTGCAATTGTTGTTCACTTGTTGTCGATTGTGGTATACTCTACTTTGCTGGTTTGTTGGAGTCCCTCCCCTTTTGTTTCTCAAGCGCTCCAATCTCCTTGGTCCCAGAGATCCTTCTAAAAAACATGACTGTTCATCCTGAAAGTCCCCAGAGTCTAAATCATTGTTATCAGCCTCAAAACTGTCAATGTTGTTATTCATTTGTTTGACACGTGGCTCATATTTGTTACCATTGTTCAACCCAAAAGTGTATGCCGTGTTGTTTTTATAGTCCAACATGTCCCTAGATAACTTCTTCACTTTAATTTTAACATTTTTCTCAACAAACTTGTCCATTTTGCTAAGCACTACATTATACTGATTGGCATACTGAAAAAACAGTAAATCGTTAATAATGCTTTCATTTAAAGATACAATTTCTTTTTTAAGCAAATCTAATTTACTCTGGTTACTTTTAATAATTATGTCCAACATCTGCAGGCCGGTCATGTCGAATAATTCGACTAGTTGTTTGTAAGCCGTGGACCCTTTTTCTATCCCATTCAGTAACTTGTTAATCCTGAGGCCCTTCGGTACTAGATTTAGCATAGTAGATTTCAAAAGGAATGCATTGTCTAATTGTAAGCCCCAAAATTTTCAACAAATGTTTTCAAAACGCTCAAGTTGTTTCTTTAAGGATGGCATCGGAAAAACCCTTCCCTCCTTATTCGAGACTGAGAAGTCAACATCTTGAATTCGGAGCCACTGTTGGATATCTCTCCCTTTATGCTGTGTAACCTCGCTATTTTGAGCTCCTTCATTCACAAAGCCACCTGCTTCTTCGACAACATCCAGGTCGGGTATGGAATGTAGAGTGAACAATTGAGCCTGCGACTCAGTAAGCGTCGCCTGGGTAGACTTCCCAGCCTCCATCTGAGTCAGTGTTAGTAGTGTTGTTAGCTTCTTAACAGAAGCAGTAAGTTTGCGTATAATGGATTCCATACGTACAAAATTCAAAGATTGCTCCCACAAACAGCACGTCGGTAAACAGCCATAACAAAATTTTAAATATAAAACAAAACCCAACAGGGTAAACACTAAGTAAAAATAACCAAACCAATTACGGACTGTGCTGAGTGTCGTTTAATGAAAAGCTGAACAACAAGCTCCAATACTAAGCGCTTTCACCATCAATACAATGGCTTCTTCAGAGTAAAAGGAGTATCAAATCACAAGCTTTAAATACTCACTGAGCTTTTAAAATGATCTAACAAAATTCTTTTGTACTTAAACACATACACAGCATGATAAATAAAAAAGACATATAAAGTGACACCCTAACAAACATTTGTAAAGCACATATACATAATATTAACGAAATATAATAATAAATACTAATGATCATAAATAACATTCATCAAATTTTTCACAACAGTGTGAACTAGAAAGGAAAAAAAACTCATATTGAATACTTATAAACTAACACAAACATCAAACAACCATTGCCCTCTTTTTCAGTATGGGCATGATAGAAATGTGATCATTGAGCCCATGTAGAATTCAAAAAAACTTGCCACTTATATTCCAAGGATTCCACTCTAAAATTATCATCACCCCCTCTTTCACTTGTTAATACACGGTCAATAACAAAAAATATGAACCTCTTAAAATTACCACACACAATAGAGTGTGAATATAAGGCATTGTGAATGTCTTTGCTTTTAATAGCGCTAAAGTGTTCTGCTATCCTTTCTCTTAACCGCCAGGTGGTTATTCCTACTTAATAGCTTGAACATGTTGTGCATGTTGCCAAATAGACAACCATCCTAGAATTGCAACAACATTTACCCAGGCATGAAATTGTTCTGTTATACCCCCAAACAGTTAAGTAAGTTCCATCATTGATATATTTACAGTATCTACAACCCCGCATTTATACATACGTGAGCATATGTATTTTACTTTCGGTCTTTCTAGTAAATTTTTGATATTCCTACCTCTGGAAAATGTTACTCGTGGTGTCTATCCTAACTCATTTTTAACATCTGCATCAAATGCTAAATCTCATACTTTTCTAATAATTTCAATAATCTGAGGTGTCTGATAATTATATTTCAAAACAAGAGCTCTAGACTCAAAAGCTCTAAAATCAAGGGATTCAGATCTTCTAACTATACTAACTTTCCCTCCAAAATATTTCATAATGGGTGAAAATGATGTTTCCCTTCTTCCCATAACCTCATTTCTAAATGATACCAACAATTTCAATGGATATCCTCTGTCTCAAAACATCCCTGCCAGGTTATACATCTCTTCCTGGTATGTAATATTATTGCTCACGAGTCGAGACAGACAAGACTGTCCTTTCACCACACTTCTACGCTGGTGTAAAGGATGACAACTTGAAAAATGTAATAATGAATTACTATAGGTATCTTTTCTGTATATATTACTTTCCAACCATTCAGGCATTTTAATAAGCTTTATGTCCAAAAAGTCTATCATTAGGTTGTCCCACTTGAACGTGAATGTAAAAAATGGAGTAGTGGAATTAAGATACTCAACAAAATGATTAGCTTCTGCTTCACCTCCCCTCCAAAGAACCAGTATATCATCCAAGAACCAATTGTAAAGTACTATCCATTCAGAGAAATGGGAAGGGAAGAGAAATGTCTCATCCCAGTGAGGAAGTACCAGATTTACAAAAATGGGGGCACATTTGGACCCCCATTGCTACTCCAGAAATCTGATGGTAAAATTCACCTTCAAATGTCGTATAATTGCTCTTGAGTATCAGTTCCATGAATGTTACTACATTGTTTAACTTTACTCCATTTAAACACTTGCTTTTACATAAACTTTCTCTAAAGTATTCCAATCATTCCTCATGAGGTATGGTTGAAAAAAGATTCACTACATCTATTGTGAGGAATGTCCAATTCATGTCTTTTTTGTCCACACTCTTTAGGCATTGTAAACAATGCCAAGAATCTTTCAATATTTGGCAAAACCCGGTCAACAACCCCTGTGTATTCCTATCAACATATGCCACCAGTGGCTCAGTTTTAGAGCCCTTTGCTGCTTCTATAGGTCTAAATGGGGGATCATTCAGACTTTTATGGATCTTGGGAATACCAAACACAGCGGGTGTCAACAGGTGTTCTGCCATCAAAAATCTGTACTCGTTCTCCTATATTCCCCCGTCTAACAGAGTGTCCATCAAGAACAAATCAATCTTATGATATGCTATGTTCATTTCACTCCTAGAAGCCCTCTGGTAGGTGGTGTCATCATCTAAAATGCCATGCATCTTAGCTACATAATCAATCTGAGACATGATAACTACACCACCTCCTTTATCGGGCTTCATAATTCTAACTTCCTTATTAATAATCAATTATTTTAATGCTGACCTTTCTACCTCAGTTAGATTATCTGATCCAAACACATTGTGTTTGTTTTCCATATATCCTTGCATGCTGTTTAAAGATAACCTTTCAAACATTGCTACATCCTTATGAGTAGGTGGTACAAAAGTTCTTTTCCTAGTCAAAACCAGGGGTATCACTCTGTAAGAGTACAGATTTTTGATAGTAGAACACCCGATGATACCCACTGAGTTTGGCATTCCCAAGATCCATAAAAGTCTGAATGATCCCCCATTTAGACCAATAGTGGCAGCAAAGGGCTCTAAAACTGAGCCATGGCGGCATATGTTGATAGGAATACACAGTTAGGACAGACACCACGAGTAACATTTTCGAGAGGTAAGAATATTAAAAGTTTATTAGAAAGACCGAAAGAAAAACACATATGCTCACGTATGTATAAATGCGGGGCTTGCAGATACTGTAAATATGTCAGTGATGGACCTTACGTGACTGTTTGGGGTATAACAGAACAATTCCATACCTGGGTAAATGTTGTTGCAATTCTAGGATGGTTGTCTATTTGGCAACATTGACAACATGTTCAAGCTATTATGTAGGAAAAAAACACTCGGAGGTTAAGAGAAAGGATAGCAGAACACATTGGGGCTATTAAAAACAACGACATTCACAATGCCTTATATTCACACTCTATTGTGTGTGGTAATTTTAAGAGGTTCATATTTTTTGTTATTGACCGTGTATTGACAAGTGAAAGAGGGGGTGACGATAATGTTAGAGAGGAATCCTTGCAATATAAGTGACAAGTTTTATTGAATGCTACTTTATTCCATGGGCTCAATGATCACATTTCTATCATGCCCATACTGAAGGAGAGGGCATTGGTTGTTTGATGTTTGTGTTAGTTTATAAGTATTCAATATGAGTGTTTTCATTTCTAGTTCACACTGTTGTGAAACATTTAATGAATGTTATTTATGATCATTAGTATTTATTATTATATTTTAATAATATTATGTATATGTGCTTTTCAAATGTTTGTTAGGTTGTGACTTTATATGTCTTTTTTATTTATCATGCTGCGTATGTGTTTAAGTACAAAATAATTTTGATAGGTCATTTTAAAAGCTCAGTGAGTATTTAAAGCTTGTGATTTAGTGTTCCTTTTACTCTGAATAAGCCATTATATTGACAGTGAAAGCACTTGGTACTGGAGCTTGTTGTTCAGCTTTTCATTAAATGACACTCTGCACAGTCCGTAATTGGTTTGGTTATTTATACAATACATTGGCACTATGGGTGGAGCACAAGCCTTTGACAGAGGACTGCAGGCCATTTGGTAGTGATGCAGGCCATATGTAGCAGGCCACTGCATTCTGTCACTCCTACATTCCCAAGCTGCGAGCCAGTGGATTCCCATGTGGTGACAGGTAAGTGTGCAAGGTGTTAATAGCAATAGTTCCTGTCCATATTGATCCATTTGTCTGGATGCATACAGGGTGCTGCTTACAGCTAAGAACACACCCACATAGGACAGCTCTTCAGCATGCTGCATTCTGTGGATATTCCCATACAGAAGTAATGTCATACTGTACTCATCCCCAACAGCAAGGATATGACCTGTGATAACCCTGTGGCTGATGGTGGGGTGAGCTGAGTGAATGTGTGCTATGAAAGTTACTTGCAGCTGATTCACAGATATACCTGGGACATTCTTGTTATGTTGCCTTGTGCAGGGACATAGGCAGTCTCTCATTACTTCATAACTGTGCCTTTTGTGGTCTGCCAGTGATTAGCCAGACTACATCACTATTCCATACTATATGGACAGCTAATGTGCTGCTAACCTGTCTGTACAATTCCAATGTTGTATGCAGCTGACAGTTACATTTTATGCACTCTGTCTAGGGTGCTTCCACCTGTGTACTGTGTGTATGTATGACCCCACATTCATGGCATGTCCATCTTTCAGATGGTGACAGATATTGACATCTTGACAGTGAGTATGGACAACTGCTGACATGGGTATTGCTGAGAAGAACTGCATTTGGCACTGCAGTTGTCTGAATATGGCCCTGTCAACCACAGTACTGCCATAGGCCACCAAGGCACAATCCTGCATGCCTACATGCTGACCACTTCCAGACAATATTGAACACACAACACCCAAACACACAGACCCCTGCATATTGTACACATGCAACAATCTATCCTGTAGATTGGGCCAGCTTGGGTAATCTGTGCTCCACTGATACTACTCCTCACACTTACATGTTACTGCATTTCTAAATAGGATTGTGGGGGGAGGGGCAAACCTGACAACTGTAAACTGTGCTATGACTGTACTGGTATGTCAGGTACTCTGTTGGCTTCCACATCATTTTGTATTCTGACCTATCATGCAGACTGGAGGCATATCAGTGGAGTACAGATCTTAGGTTTTATTGACCTACATTTCAGTTTCAGACTTCTTACCCTTCAGAAGTAACATACAACTGCCAGACCTGTTGCAGTCTGCCTGTGTAGGTCTGGAGGGGGGCTGTTCACCATTGCCATCAATTGGATGCCTTAGCCCAGCCTTTCTTTATGGTCATCTACACCTGTCCTGCTGGCTGAGGCTGGTGTTGGGTATGTGAATCTCACTGACATGCATGTGTGTGTCCTATGGACAATCATTTGGGCCACCACATGTACTGCAGTGGGATTTGTCACCGTGTCTAGTACTGCCTAGTGTGTTGACACCAGTATTTGTTATGGATTTCATGCTGTCCATATAGGTGTCCAGTATCTGCTACCATCCTATTCATCAACCTGAGTCCCTTGCATGCTCGCATCAATACCATAGATACAGCTATCAGAACATACTACTCCATTCAGTAATTGATAGGAAGAGTGACTTACCTTGTGGCTGGGCCAGTATTGAGAATGGAGCTGGAGGACTGACTATGTCAGATGCACATAGTACACTCCCTATACCTGGTAAAGCACAGAAAGTGTCATATTTGGCATCCCTTTTACTGTATGTGCAAGTCAGAGAGAGGTGTCATTCCCTAAGTCCCTACCATGTCAGTGTATGTGCTAAGCGCCGTCTCTTTGCCAAGGCCTTGGCATATTGGGCATGCCTCCTTCTGCCTACATGAGCAGGCTCAGGTGGTTCCTCCTCCGACTCCCTCTGTGCATGTGCTGGCCTTATCAATGATGGGGGTCTTTGTGGCCTTATCCCATGCTGTTCCTGCTGCAGTTATTTCCGCAGGACCATATTGTGTAGCATGGCACATACTATGAACATTTGTGTAAATGTAGCTGGAGAGTACTGCAAGGCTCCACCAAATATGTCCAGTCAGCAGATCTGTGACTTGAACATCCCAAACACAGCTCGATTATGATTCTGGTTTGTGCATGTGTCTCATTATGGAGTTCTTGTTCAGGTGTGTGTGCATTTCTGAGGTGTGTCATCAGCCACGGCTCCAGTGCGTAGCCAGCATCCCCCACTAGGTCACCATACGGAATGTTCCCACTGGCAATGACTGGTACAGCTGTGTCATATGCCAGATGTGGGAGTCATGATAGCTTCCAGGGCTGCCAGCACACACATTCAAGATAATGCCCTGGGCATCGCATATGACCTGGCAGTTGTTGGAGGGGAAGCCCTTGTGGTTTATGTAGACCCTACACTGCTCACCGGGTGGTGCTTTGATGTGTATGTGTTTGCAGTCTATAGCACCCACTACCTCAGTGTATTCTGCTATTTGGTGGAAGAGACACATACTGCTGGTCAACACCTCATGGGTGATGGGAAAATATATGTGCTCACCGGCATGTGCTGACATGGCATCCAGGAACTGGTGGAGTACCCTGGAGGATGACGTCTGTGAGATCCTCATGATATCCCCAGTTGCCCTTTGGAATGTACCTGTGGCTAGTATTCATAAGCCTACACATACCTTGGTATCCACTGTGATGGGTTCCTCTCTGTTGGTTCTGTGTGTGAGGCGGAGCCGGCACAGCTCAACAATTTGCTGTAGAATGTCCCTGTCCAACCTATAGCGCTCCATTATCTCCAGCTCATGTAGGCCCTGGTAGGTTACCCTGGGTCTGTGCACTCTTTTCCTCCTCCTCACTGTGGGATGGTTGTCAGCATTCACATCCTCACCACCCTCAGCCTCTTGCTTATATTGATGTATGAGAGCAACAGCAGCCCGTATCATTTTGTTAGTTTTGTCAGGTAAAATTTCCCCATCTGTGTATACCGGTAGTGTAGAGTTTGTGGGAAAAAAACAGATTGAAAGGGTTTTGCATAGTTTATAGTATTGTTCTGGGCTGGGCTGCTGCCTGTGTAATTGGCTGATTCTGATACATTTCACCTGCCAGCTATGCTAGTTCTCCTTGATTGCCTTTCTACTGCTGTTTTCCCTTCCCATTGCCTTTCCATTTAAGTCCTGAGGCGTGCTGTGCATACCTAGTGCTCAGATGTGAACTGAGCTGCTATTTCCTGTTTTTTTTTTTAAACCCCGGTGCGCAGTACACACACCCATTTAAGCAAGGAAAACAGTGCACAACAATGTGAGACAGACTCCCTTCCTTAGCTCTGCTTAGCTAAGAGCAAACACGGGCTGCAGAGCTGCAATAAGTTAACACTAAGCATGACACGGGTCTATATTACAACATCGAAGTTCTCTAACATCAAATGTTATAATAGCGAACCCGTAATGTCGAACGCTGAAAACAGCGAAGGTGCAGGACATAGAATTCTTTCCCATGGAAAGAATTCAGTGGGCCGTTGCTGTGGCTTTGCTGTTTTCAGCATTCGACATGTTGGAGTGCTACGGGTCGGGTTCAGGTAAGTGTGCAATTGTGTGTAGGTTAGGGGGCGGGTTAGGTGAGTTAGGGTTAGGGATCGGGTCAGGTAAGTGTGCGATTGTGTGTAGGTTAGGGTTAGGGGGCGGGTTAGGTGAGTTAGGGTTAGGGCACGGATGAGGTGAGTGTGCGATAGTGACGGACCTTAGGGTTAGGGTTGGGTTAAGGTAAGTGGATAGCTATTACTGTATGTAAAGTTTAGTTTAGGTGTAGAATTTTAAGTGTATGTGTGTGGATGGCTGTTTTTTGTGTGTGTTTGTGCTGTGTGTATGTTTCTTGGAATAGCGAATGTTTCCCTGGGAAAAAATTTGCTATTCTGACTGTTCGATGTTTTCACACTTCGGTGTTTAGGGTTCAATATAATAACATTCGATGTTAGAGAACTTCAATGTTATGATATAGACCCACATGACACACCCCCTACTCTTGTCCTGCTTATGCGGTTCCCTATTTCTGCACCTGCACGGTTAGGTGCAGGCTTCCAGTCGGTAGAAATCTGTGATTTAGTATAGGTCCCTTCATTTGCATATCCCAGTGTGTAGATCCATAGTTACAATACCCAAGCACACCCTTTACCCTTGGCAACCAGTGCTCCCTTGTTGACTATTATGGCAAAATGCAGATTTTTGTTAAAAGGCAGTTTCCCCTTTTTTTTTTACTTTCGGCACCCCCATGTTTGCGCACCACTGCCCTTAGCTTAAACGTCTGAGGTTGGCCAAAAAACATAAAAGTTTTATTTTTATAATATTTATGTGCCTTTTAATGCCAATGGCCTTATATCTGACCATTGGCTTCTCTGTTCTAAATAATGCATGCTTTTCACGAGTTGTCATGCCTCCATTTTATCAGATGCAAAAATGTATTCGGCTACTAGCCAAGTACATTTTTGCACTGACACTATTCCTATACGGAATCCGTTCAGCTTGCCGGATCGCAAAAATCACCTCATTTGCATGTTTTCACCAGCAAATGAGGTGATATGCATACTGAATGGAATACCATGCAGGAACAGTATAGGGCCACTCATGCATGCTAAAACGGCCCTATCCTGGATTGCACAGTGAATTAGCTCACTCTGAAGACAATACAGAAAACTTCTCAGCACTGATTCTGTGTCTAGCTGCATTGAAAACTGAACAATACCATATTTTATGGCCTAGCCATAAAGTAATTTAATTTCAGCTATTTTTCTGAAGTTAACCTCCTGTATTCCAGTTTCCACTATTAAAATATATACTGTACATTTAAACAGTTACTATAGTGCATGCACATTTCTGTTCTTTTCCAGTAGGGCATACTGTGGTTACATTTTAAGCACAAGCACTTTATAAAAGATCTTTTTAACACATATGTCTGTACAGACCAGTTTGATATGCACATAACATACAATTCTAATACAGTTGTAACACAAGCATCTTATATAAATTATGTTGATATTCACAAATGACATAATTATTTACAAAATTCCAGATAGTTGTGCTGGCAGTTTCGCCCTTTGTCACAGCCTTAACTACTGCTTTTCCTATTACTTGCTGACCATTTCAGTGAAGAGTTGTGGAGTGAGACTGTAGTCATGTTTGCAGTTTCATATCCAAACATACAGGTTATGTTTGAAGAGGGTGAAGGAACTTATTTGCTTAACATGACAAAAAGTGTGTCTTACAGGGAAGGACTTCTTTGAGTGAGGTATCTATCATGCTATCAAGTTTGGATTATAATATAGTGAAGATTAAGGGCTTTAATGCAGGTGTTATTAGTTTTGCTAATATGATAGAGGTCACCCGGGATGGTGGTCGAAGGATAGCTCATTGTCAACGCGTGTGCTTATATTGCTGACAAATGTGTCTGCTTTGAGGAGTTACGCCATTAATGTGGTAAGAGAAGTGGTGTCCTTGTTTGCCAAAGGGTGTGATACTACACTTTTTGGCATTTAGCTTGAGACCATGCCATGGCACCATTTGTTTGTGCATATTAGATTTTCTTGTAGAATCAGGGGAATTGATAATGGCTTTAAGTTTGCAGTCATCAGCAAACTTAGCTAAGGCTTTTTATGTCGGCTTGTATGTCAAAGAAGTAAATACCAAATAAGAGAAACCCAAGTACTGAGCCCTGGAGAACACAATGGGTAATTAGCTGATTTGCTGTGTTCCATATATGAGACAGTTCATTACCTGTTGTGTAACATAAGTGTTTTGCATTTAGTTTGTTAAAATTGTCAAGTATAACTGAGTGAAGAATGGTGCCAAATGTTTTGGCTAAGTCAAAGTAAACTAACGTCCCTCGCCCATGGCCACAGTGATTTTTTCAAAAGTGTTGACCAGTTAAAGCAGACAAGATCCACCCTTTACATATCAAAACTGATTTCAGTCAAGGTACTTGTGGATGTCCATGTTTATGACATCCATAATGATATATCCTGTTGTCTTAAAAATTGTAAAACTTATGGGTCTATAGGTACCAGGATAAGTAGAGGGGCTTGCATTATGTATGGGAATGACCACTGCAGATATTCAAGCCTCAGACAAAAAGCCTGATAAGAGGCTCAGATTGAATGAACTGTGGTGCTGGTCAGTAAAATATTGTTTTTTTACTGGGAAGGAAGCACCCATCACTTTGTTGGGCCCATTGAGCTAGTATTTTCCACTTCTGAGACAGCTTTTAAAACTTGCTCAGTGTGATTTTTTTTTTTGTAAGATGTTGATAAGGGGTCAAACATGTAGGCTTGGTGGAGAGGGGGATTTGAACTAAGTTTGTCTGCTTATATGGCATCAGTATTTTGGGGACATCAGCTAGGAGCACTACTGGTCATTGTTTCTAAGGTGACTGATACAACAGAGCAATTGTGTGGTTGGAAGATTCAATTTTGTTTCTAAGCTTGTTCTTTAACTTTTTGAGTTGGAATTTGAAGTGTAGCATTTTTAGTTTGTTAGTAAGGGGAAGAGTTTTTTTCTCTTGTTGTTTAGGTTTTTTATTGCTAGGGTCCTAGTGGAAGGGTAGTGTGCCTAAATTTGGAAGTGTATTTGTTATGTATTGGGAGATAAATTTTGATTCAACCACTGAGGTGAGAATAGAACCCCTCCAGGAAAGGACTAGTGTATGCTTTTGGGTCCTTAAGGGGAGTATGCACTCTTGAACCTCCTCAGGTGATCATTTATTTATTTTTTATTTATTTATTTATTTTACATTTGTTGACCGGGCTAGTCTAGCTGGATACATGTCCTTTTTCAGTAGAGGCCTGGGGAGATATCATATAGTTGAGTAAATGTAACATGCAGAAATCTTTGAAGATGGTAGAATTTGTGATTGTTTGGAAATGGGTTCTATTAATGAGAACCATTGTTTGATGGTATGACCTAACCAGGGATGAAATGAATATAATTAGAGAGCCTAATGCTGCTATGTTTGTAATGATCAGGCCCAATACAGTTGGTCCTCTTATAGGGGGTATAGAATCTGGTTTAATGATTTTGCATTAATGAAATCTGGGAAGTGTTGAGCATATTTATTTGCAGTAGTGTAATCATCCCAGTTAAGTGAGAGATATTTGAGCTCCACAGGCAAAATAGTGTTTGGTTCAGTGGTAATGGATTCCAGCTTATTTACAAATATTTTGTGGGTTATAGATAATATAGGCAATGTTTCACAGTTCTCCTAGAAATGGTAAGGGGTATTGTTTATAGTTATTAAGATGTGAAGGAGTTTATAGTCATTATCTTGCAATATACATCTAGAGGTGAAGGAGTCAAATAGATATATGGACACACTATCACTGGTTACAGAGGTAACCTCAGTACAGGATTTGAATGTGTGATGAGCCTTGAACTCTGACAGAGACTACATGTTGTCAATGAACCAAATTTCTGTAGTTTCAAATTTCTATATTTCTGAGAGTTAGGAAGTCTTCTAAGGAAGTCAGTTTCTAATTTAGGCTTTATCTTTGAGCAACACAACATTTAGAATGTCCTGGTTGCTGCTCATTACTAGCTTCTTACTGATCTTGGATGTACACTCCAAGTGCTTTATCATATCTCGCTCTTACTAAAATCTATGAATGAATATGTGCAGTCATTCACATCTACATGAAGAATGACCTTGTTCTGGGTATATTTTGATAAAAGGACTTGAGAGATACCAGCTATCCTGTCTTCTCAGAGGCAGCTCACTGTTACACTACCTTTACCAAGCCAGGGGAGTGGAGTATGTGTGTGTCTCACTATGGAATCACCAATGACTAGGATATTTCCTTGCAGCCCTGTGGTGCCTTTAAAGGTTTAGATGGGCTGGTATGATGATGCCTCTGAGCAGGATTTGTCATAAATGGTGATTAAGGTGCAGTATGCGAGATTACACTATGCTGCTGAGGAGATTGAGAGTCAGACTTTCACCTCAGAGGCCTTCAAAGCTTGGGAAGAGACATCTTAAATACCTATGCATAAGAAGGCTTAGTGGAAGATGGATGTGGGCAATGGCAACCTCATGGGTGTTGCGTGTATGCTCAGATAAGTGACTGGTCTTTTGTTTTAATAGGTATTTGCACCTCTCAAATGTGGACTGTACAGAACGTAAATGGCTGTCAGCGAGCATTAAGCACTTAGAGCACTTCTCTAAAGAAAAGAGTACTGATAGACAGGAAACATGAGATAAGGATATTATTGACCTCAAACTAAGATGAGTTGATGGCATCTGATGTATATTAGGCTAGCTAGAGAATTTACTTTAATGGGTAGTTTAGTTCCTAGCAGAGCGGCTGCAGTGTACAGAAGGTAATGGACTTGTGTAAGTTGTGATGTAGTCTTTCCCTATAACAACATAGCCCAACTTGACAATGCCTAGTTACATGGGGAGATTATGGTACTGAGAAGAAATGACACTGTGCCACCTGGTACAGAAAATATTCATTTGTTAAGGTAAGTGGTGAATGTTACTGCTTGGTGCAGCATTTTGTCCTATAGCAATGTCAAAGCATTAGTTGTCAGGGTGATGGGTAATGTGTGGGGGGAAGAAGTAGGGATGCTAATGCTATAGTCATAGCTTAGCAATATATAGAAAACAAGAAAACATATGTCATAGGATTGAAACTTATAGCAAAGCCAGCAGTGATTGAATTCCCAGAACAGCAATAATATTACCTGCTCTCACAAGATAACTTCTACAATAGTGTACTAAACTGACCCCCGAATTTTAAGCCAATTAAGCTGTATCTAAATTAGCAAATACAGCAAAAACAGTTGTCTTTACATGTTAAGTAGCATTGAACTAAAAATAAAAAGCAACTCCTTTGTATCATAGGAGCTGGAAAAGAGTTATGCTCAATTTATTTTTTTTCTCCAACTAACCTAACAAATAATAATTTCAAAGCATTTGAATGCTTGGTTATGATCATAGGAAATGTAAGCTCACAGGTATTTTCAAAAGGTCCAATATTTTTTTCTGTTTCTATTGCATTTAATTGGATATCACTTGCTTATTTGCTCTGGCAGGTATAGTTAATGCTTATGTGTGATGCCTTTTCCACAGCAGTTTTATAATATGAAAGTCTGATAGATTTTGCTAAGAGTTCCATGGTTAATACATGAGAGGGAACTGGATTTGTGAAATAAACTGTAAAGTTATAATCAGCTAATTAAATTTACACCACATACATTCAAGGGTAAAGCCTTCTAGTGCCGATTAACCACAAGTACAGTCATTGCCATCTAAACAACAAGGATCTGAAAATCAAAGAGTGAAACACTGCTTTGCATACCTGGCCTTATAGGACCATTACGATATATTACCTTTTTATTTTAACTCATTGGGATTCCACAACAGCAGAACTGCCTGTGCTTCATATAGAAATACAGAAGTTAAAATGAAGTACTGTATGAATAACATCAGCTAACCTCATTAACTGTAGTATAAGTGTGTGCATGTGTGCATGTGCGTGTGTGTCTGTACATGTGCGTGTGTGTGTGTGTGTGTGTGTGTGTGTGTGTGTGTGTGTGTGTGTGTGTGTGTGTGTGTGTGTGTGTGTGTGTGTGTGTGTGTTTAAGATTGATATTACTTGAGAAATGAAATCACTTTTGTTCAAAATTCCCATTTAGCAGTTTTCACAACTCATCATACAGAGACCACACTCTACTTTGGTTAGTTCTCAAATTTATTTCAGGGAAGTGAATAGTTCCCATGTAGACAAATGCTTCTTACATAATTATTTACTTTAACTAGTTTTAAGTAAGTATATTGTACATCATACCATCCAGCGCTTCCTGCTGTGGTTAGTTCCAGGATTTTCTTTAAGCAATTCATTTCACTTCTGCACTTCTGTATTTGCAGCCTGTTTATCTGTTGTAAGTCCTTTAATTGCAGGAAACAAATACCAACAAAAGGCGTTATTGTTCCTTCTCTCATATTTTGCCAGGACCCATTTTCTACCAGTCTGAATTAAATACATACTTTCAAGAGAACTGACAGACTCATATCAAAGTGACTACATATGACAGCATCCTTAACATCTTTGTTCTTCTAACTGCCTTGCCCTCATTTCTAGCATTCCCCTTTGGTCTTGATTGTTTGTTGTTGTTGTTCTTCTTCTTCATATCTGGGCAGTGTGATACATTTTTCTTACACTTCAGTTCATCTACGGAAAATAGCAGTTTCTTGTAACTGCTTTGGCTTCGTATCCTCTTGTCTCCTTGTCTAGTCCTCTCCAAACTCTGTTTCTCTTATCTTTTGGTTTCTGTGCTTACCATGCCTAGCAATTGCTGCTCCATTCTTTGTTAATTTCTTTTCTTTTGCATTTATTAATCAGGTAGAGCACTGAGACATAAGAACCTTTTTCAGCACCAGCCCAGAGTATGGTCTGATTGAATGAGTCAGTTCCTTAGGTACGATTTAATGAGTGACTTGCTTAGAAACACACAGTAGGCAAATGGAGGTTAAGGGGAATGAATAGCTTAATCCTCTCAGCTAGCTTATTGTCTCTTTCACTTAATTTTCTCCTTATAAGAAAACCTACAGAACTGGTAAATATATGTTCAATCCTTTTCCATTATGGATCATTGTAAAAGCATCCATAGGTTTTGATCTAGGACAAGACATGAAAGAGCTGTATTAGTGGAATTAGAAACTCTGATAATAGAGGCCTTCTAAACATCTGTTAACTGTCAGTATAACCTGTGTGTTGCAATCAAATTGTTACAAATTTGTAAAATATAACATATGAGATGCATGTGCACAGGAGAACTAGGACATGTCATAAAAAACTTTACTAAGTTGGCTATCTTGCCAGACACAAGTCACATACTGGCAGTTTAGTAACAGTTACTTCCTAGAAGTAATCACAACACAAGTGTGCCAGATGTCATTATTGTGTGAGGATGACTTCTGCATACACAGTTTCAAAGTGTTATGTGATTGGACTGGGAAAGCATATGTATATCTATATAAGCATCATATTAAGTATGTATTACCCGTAACTGCCTCACATACACAACACACTATAAGAAAATACATTTCTGAAGGATTTGTGATTTCATGTTGCAAAATGTCTAATGAATTGAGTGTTGTTCAACAAATCCTAATACCAGATTTTTAGACAACTATGGAATAGACTTTCCATTCAATTGCTGCAAAGTAGTCAGAAACATTGATAATGTTCTCTGCTCATTATCACTAATCTCCATTGTGTGAAAGTCAACAGAGCCATGCTGCCAAAAGCAAATTCTCAGAGAACAACAAATGCCAGTAATTATCCCCCATCTTTGATTAACTATGGTGCTTTGTGGTAACCATCAGACAATGGGAAATGCAATATATGCATAATTATACCAGGCCTGCTCATAAAGAAGTTCATAGATTCATAGGTGTTTACTAGACTAACCACCACAAAGGCCTTTTTAAGTCTAGCTATACATCCCAAATCTCTGACAAATTTGTATACCCTTGATAAGTGTAAGCATGGGAACCATTTACAGGTTACCTGTTTGGATTACAGACATAGGTGCCAAACCAGGGATGGATTTCTGTTTTCCCATCCAATTGTCCAAGTTGCACTTGAATTGGGTTAGGGAGGAACTCTGCTTCACATGGATGGGGATCCTATTCCATAGACTTGGAAGTCTGTGGGAAACATACCTATCTCTCCAGCAAGTCCTATTTATGTCACAGGCAAGGTTTAAGTCTTTAGAATGTCTAATTCTGGTGCTGTTTGTTTTGTGGATCTGTAGGAGGTCCATCAGAGTGGGGTCTGACAATGCCCTGTATACTAAGCATAGATCTCTCCTCAAAAGCCTGTAGGAGACAGAATACAAGGATAGGGCCTTGAGGCAGTCTGCATGGGATATATTACTTATGCCCTGTATTATTTAAGTGAGGAACATCTGTGGATGTTCCAGTTGTTGGATATGCCTGGTTAGGTAAATACCAAAGGGTGCATTGTACGTAATGATTGGTCTGATGAATGCCGAATACAGTGGAACAATGACTTCCTTGGACATAAATGCCATACCTTTGTTTATAAGTTGCATAATGGGAAATGCAATATATGCATAAGTACATCAATTACTGGATGAACATCGTCACTCATCCAAAAAGCATGATAAAATATCATAATACAGACCTTATGACACTTTGTTACCACTGTGCAGCATGTCACACTTCAAGATAGGATGAAGAAGCCATTCTTGTCTGTTACAAATATATCATGAACAAAATAGTAAAAGACACACAGTACTGGATTCCAGCATACACAATGTATGTGAAGAGCCACTTAACCTGTGCACTAACTGATGATGGAACACAATACATCATATCATAGCTGTCAGAAAACATATTCTTGAATGGATAACCTTAGCATTGTGTTTGAATATATATGACTTCATCTAAAAGGAGTATAACACTTGCCATTCTCTTTCCAATTGTGAATGTTTACACTAACTGAAATTGTGAACATCAATTCACTTCGAGAAGCCAGTCCTATCTTATAACATTTTCTTACACACTCAGCAGTTATACCATGCTAGATTGTCTGAATACCTATCTGAGTAAATAGTTTATAAAATTATGTACTAACCACAGATACCATAGAAGAAATCATAGCAGAAGTATCATAAACACACACTTGAAAGGATTACATCAACTATGTCTACATACATAAAAAACAATGAAATTTCCAATACACACTGACAAGCAGGAACACGAACTGGAACACCACTGATGGACACATGTTAAAAATATGTGTCTTGTATTTATATTTTTTAACACTGTCATTATAAAAAAACATGAAAAAAGTAAAGGAAACATTGATGCATTTAAAAATAGATGTATCTAAAAGGTTTTAAAAAATGCAGTGTTATTTATGTATGTGTATTTGTTTTGCACATCCAGTTGTTGTTGAATGAAGAAATGGTAATGCAATATGTATTTAAAAGTGTAACACTTTAAACAGTATCACACTTCTACTAGTCTGTTTGATGTTCACTGAAGCACATTTTACTTTAAATTCTGGCTTAGTAGCATGATAATTATTTAAATATATATATATATATATATATATATATATATATATATATATATATATATATGTTAAAATGTCCCAACAGAAGGAAAGAAGCTGAGGTATCTGAATGTGCATTAATAAAAGAAGCTTTTGTGTGCAATAGTTACGGACCTTAGGGTTAGGGTGAGGGTTAAGTTATGGTGGTATATGCAAGATTTAGTGTAGGGTTAGATATAGGGTTTTGTTTAGGGTTAGAAGTAGGGTTTTGGTTAGTGTATGTATGTGGTTTATTTAGTTTGTTTGTGTAGATAGTATGTCGCGAGTGGTGAGATGGGACAAGTATGACATTTCGAGTTTTTGAATTTCACGGTTTAGGGCGTTCTGTGTATTTGTGGTTCATGGAATATGTGTCAGCGTTTAGGTGTTTGGGTAAGTACACGTTCGTGTTTTTAATATGAACTCTCAAAAAACATACAGTTCAAGGGTTGACTTCAGCAATGTGTTTGAATCTATGTAGCTCACTTAAAAGGGGGTAGAACAAATCAAAATCCTGTAGTTATGCAAGTGCTACCCCTGCTTGAATGATTTATATCACATCTGTTAATTAAACTATTCCTACCTATTTTAATTATCTGTTATACACCCACAGTAGTTAGAAATTGCTAGATGTGAACAGCTGCCTATCTATAGGCTCTATAGAGCTGTGTATTAGCTGCTCATGACATAGGAGAAGTCTTGCTACAAGTGTCAGATAGCACACATTTGAAGGGATGACTCTCTTGTTGTGTTAAAATGCATATGTCTGACTTAAAATGGAGTGCAAGACTTGGATGAACCCTCTCCCTATGTAAAGGTTACCACTAAGTGGAAGTGTGCACATTACATCTATTATATAAGGCATTCCTTCTAGTCACTATATTCAGACACCACTTATACTAATTAGATATTATTGGATTCAAATGCCTACCTATCTCAGTTCATACTTTACAGAGATATGCATTACTCACGTATGCTACAATAGAAGCCTAGTTACAGTTGTCAGACAGCTCGTGTTTGAAGGAATGACTTTATCCTTGTGTTGCAATGCATATGTCTGATCTAAAATGGATTACAAAACTTGGAAAATGCCTCTCCCTGTATAATATTACCTCCAAGTGGAAGTGTACACATCAGATATGTTTGATAGGGCAGTCCTACTTTTTATTACTTTTTGCTACTTACTGACACACCCATACATGTTACAGCTGATGGATACAGACACCTATCTATCTATGCATACATTGAATCCAAAACAAACACAAGGCAATTAATAAATGAGCGATCCAAAAATCTAATGCCAAGTGGAAACCAAGAAGCTACTTTAATGTAGAAAATTGTGGCACTTTTGTCCGTCAGTATAAAAGTACTTCTTCAGAGCAATACGTAAAACTGTAACAAACTATTGAAATACATTCACCAGTGTCACATAATGCTTTTCATTCCCACTAACATAATTTACAGAACTGATTCCAAGAAATTCATTTCCATTTATAAAATAGATGGATACATAAACATATGCATACATATTATCACACAAGCCACTAAACAGCCAAGATTGGCTAAGCGACCTTACTCAAACTGCATCAAATAAAAATAAAAATAGCAGCAAAAACATTAATTTCTGCATGTTTTCAAAAGATCTAACATTCTAAATCAGCAATATATAAATCCAGAAATCCAGAAATATATCCATGAATAAACATTTCAAAGCATATTTCTTAATTTTAAGACACTCACAACTGAACGGTTTTCATTCTAACCTGGAACACTATCTGCACATATCAGTAATTGCCACTTCAGTTCCTGTAAGTCCATTTTTTTCTTTCTATAGCCCCCCCCGCCAGGTCAGTTCTAATCATATTTAGTACAAAAAATCTAAAATAATGGTCAAATTGATTTTTTTAATATGTTAAGCAGTGCATTCTAAATATTTTTTTCTAATATCATGCATATGCTCATACATCCTTTCACTCAGTGTCCTCTTTGTTTTCCCAATATAAAACAAACATTGATATAAGGCCATAAAATCACCCCTGTTTGACCTTTAATGAATAATAACCTTTTAGCCTTTATATAAAGTTTATATTAGTCCCCCTGAATATGTATTTGCATTGTTTTTTACATGTACCACATGGACCTTACTTACTTGTTTTTACTACTGTGTGTGTGTGTAGTGTGTTGGTGTTTCAGAATAGCTTTCTAAAATCCTTATCCTTCTAAACACAGTTCTGGTCTCAAATTTAGCAATTTGTAATTTACATTTGTTTTCTAAAGCAGTCTGTATTGTTCCAGCATCTGTGTTATAAGTCATGACCATTGCTTTTTGAAAAAACTTTTTTTTTTTTTCTTCATTGCATAATATTACTAGTTTGTAACAACGGAACATAAAACACATCTTTCCTTTTAATGGTCACTTCACTCTGTAGGACATAAACCATATAATTTGGGTAGCCCCTCATGGAAAACATTTCACTGAATTTTATACATTCTTTTAGGAATGTCTCTTTACTGGAGATCGTCGACACTAAGTGTACCATTTGTCCTTTTTCATCAAAGCACTCTTCTGGTGAAAAGGATTGCAGCTAGTAAATTGCAACAATGAATTCAAATAAGTTGGCTTCCTATATGTATATATTAGAGGTAAAAAAATGTTTTAAATTTTTCCAAGCTGCACATTTGAAAACTTTTTTATCTCAAATTACTATTATTCATGAATTAAAAAAACAGTTGTATTGTTATGGGTGTTATAAATTGTGGGACTACATAAATTGCAACCTTCCAATAAATTCAGATATCATGGTGGTATACACGTTACATCTGTTGGACTAGTCATTCCCTGTTGGACTTACTATCAGACAGACACATACATATTAGACATCTCTTACTAAAAAAATCTAATTGTCTCAGTCCTCACTCTACAGAGATGTATCACTCTACAGAGATGTACAGAAGCCACTCACATCATACATCAGGCATTGAACATTTAAAGGAATGACTTCACCCACTGAATGCAACTTCACAATGTAACAACAATGCATAGAGACTTGGGGAAAAGGTCTCCCTGTATAATGTTACCTCTGAGTGGAAGCATAAACATCACATATATTGGATAAGGCAGTCCTCCTTTTTACTATTTGCTAACACACTCATAGATGTTAAAGCTAAGTCTATTCAACTGTATTAACTGCTGACACCACAGAATAAGTCTTATAATAGATATCAGACATCACATACTTGTTTACTCAACATATCTGAGGAAATGGGCAATGTGGTCTGAATAAAGACAGCGTCAATGTTTTAATCACAACTCCCAACATGCTTTAGCAATAAGTCATGCATCACATGATTTACATTAATTGTGTTAGGGAATTATATATATGTGCATCACATTAAGGTGTATTGAAGAGTTATCTGCTGGTTGATAGTCACAGATATCAGACAATGGAGTGCCACCCATGCATTCCTGACTGTTCATGTCCTGATCATTGCATGCAAGTCTTGTATTTATGCGCACATTACGTGCATTATTGACAAGTGTTAGCAATGTATGTATAGTGTGCAAGGTATTTATAAGTCACACATGGAAAAACATGTACACTGCTCTCATTAGCACTACTCTGCAGTTATGTTTATATTTCTAGTAGTTCACTGGAATACACTTGGCTAACATGAGATTTATTGACAAGTGTCTATGAAGTGTGTAGGGAGTGCAATGTAAATAGAGTTCACACATGCAAACCATGTACACTGAACACATTAACACTACTCTGTAATTATGTTTGTAGTTACACCAATTCAGGGGAATGCACTTGAAAAGTTACTGTCAGACAGTGCCATACTCATTTCAAGTGGAAATACACAAAACTGTATTATAATTGAGTCTTTGTATCTGGAATAAGCCAATAAGCTATATACAACTGATAGAGATCACTAAAATTACGTTCGGCCTCTCCTAATTGCTTACTGAAGTGCTCACGTGTAATTACTTTTTTTTTTAAACATAGGATGAGCTCTAGTAGCGGAGTTTGCTGTGTGATACCAAGTGTCATGCAAATGATGAGTGCAGACATAACACATTTACATTTCCAAGCCATTTCTGGTATGTGTGTGACGTATGAATCTTATGTTTCACATTAGTAAAACTATGTATTGCTGTTTACAGTACAGTGTTCAAAACAGAGAGCAAGTAGAGGGATGGATGCCAGTAGAGTATTTAAGAAATAAGTAGGATAATGGTGGGAAATAACATGTATATCCACAACTTCTCCAGGCAAAATGTTAAGTGAAAGACATCTTTAACTAATGTTGTCAATTATGCTGGATTTGGACACCTGCCAGCCTTACTGAACATTCTGTAGACTTGATCATTATCTGAGCACAATACAGAAAAAAAGTCATACTTCAGCAATCACAAATCACACAGGCAAATGTACCATGATAAAAGCATGAAGCAAAGCACTGTGTGCATCAGATGTCACGACAGTACTGATAAATGAAACATCTGATAAGGCGATGCATTAAATCCTGTAGCCTGTTATGCATATCAATTGTATCTTCGTAGTGCTATTAGTATTGCTTTCTTTTAAACAAAGAGGCTGAACATGCTAGAATAAGGAGCACCTCAAGAATTTGGCTGAAGGCAAATTCATAAATTTTTGCCATAGAACGTGAAATATCATTTACTATTACTTCACAATATAGCATGATGCCAAAAGTCACACAAATACCGAGGACAGAAAAAAACAGATTTTTGTTTATAGGCCATTTTGGCCCATATGTGTGGTGTGTCAATCTATTTTTTGAGCATATTAAAGGTATGAAATGGAGTTGATAGAGCAGTGGTGAAACTGGGGTACAAGTAGAAAGTAGGACACTGAGGAACTTATAAAGGAATGTGCAGGATGTTGGTGGGAGATCACCATAGCCATTCACTTCTTCACAAGCTAACTTTGTATTTTTATATGGAATTTGACAAAATGGATAGTCTTGTCATAAAGCTTGCGTGACAACTTCATAATGCTGTGTGGCCAAATGGAACAAATCATGTCTGTCAAACACAAACATGTGCATGTGCATGCACACACACACACACACACACACACACACACACACACACACACACACACACACACACACGCACACACAAGAGAAGCAGAGAGCTATATCTGTGGTGTACTTCTTTGGGACAGATGCCCATTTTCTTTTTTCTTTTTAAAAGAGAGAAGACGGATTGGGAAAGTATTTAGGAATAAGAGAAGTAGGCAAGTAGGATAGGTTAGGTATCAAGCACAGACATACAGGATATACATGATAGACAGGGATGATGAAGAGTCCAAGAGACTGGGGGACACGATGACTGGAGATAAGTATGGGACATTGGAGGTGCATCTGCATCTAGCATGAATACAATGTGAATCTATTTCTCATCCTCTAAACTGTCACCATTGTCTCCTATCTCAGACAGATGGGGCAATGCCGGAATGGGTAGCAATCTGGATATTCACACCAGGATTTTCTACAGCCAACCAATGTGGACACCAAGGCCCCTTCCCATGATCTCATCTACCAGCTGTCTCAACTCTTGTCATGTGACACAGTTGCCACCTCAATTGGTACTACCCCAGTGTGTACCAACGCACCAGCCCTTTGGACACAGCTGCCTTATGCTTGTGGTTCAGGTAGTACAGGGGCTTTGGAGGTAATGATGCCAGGTTGTGTCCCAGTTGTGACACAGAAGTGCTGGGTGTCTGTGCTGCCTGCAGTGGCACTGCTGTAGCCACCTGTGGAGGTATGGTGTCTTAGCTCCTGTGCCCAATGTAGCTCCCCATGTTGGTGGGCATGGTGCAGCAGGAATAATGGTTTAAATGTCATAAAATAAAATAAAAAAAAGCTAAGAGGATAGGGTGGTTGAGACCAAATGGAAACATATCATAAATGCTACGTAATTGTAATATATTCTAGTCAATAGTCAATGCTTATTCCCACATCAGACCTCTCAACTGTCCCGAATTACTCATTTTTTTACCAAGTTTTGTGGTCAAAATGAACGGGTGCCACGATTCCCAAGTGGCACCCCTTCATTTCCAATTTTTTTGTTTTCTTTTTTTTTTATGTTTTGAATTTTCGTGCTGTCGGGGCTGACGTCATCACGTGCGCGATGACGTCAGCTCCATCAGCACTACGAGCCAGTCGGAACTGAGCTCAAGGAGCTCATGTCATTATTTCCGGCTGGCTGTGAGCAGGCGGGAAATGAGAATTAAACAGTAACAGCACTAATGCTGCCGAGAATGGGCTGGCTTTACTTTACTTTTTAAAACTGCTGCTATGCTGAGAATGGGCTGGCGACTGACGTTACTTTATTTTTGCAAATTTCTGCCAATGTAAACAGACTTTGGGCTGCAGGCTGAGAGAACGGGATGAAGCAAGGCAAGGCATTAGGTAAGGAAACAAAGTGTGGGTGTGCGGCTGGGTATTCACGTATTGTCAGGTAGCGATTTAGGGTGTGTGTCCGTTGTATGTTAAGTATCTGTATTTAAAGCAGCTCTGTCCATGTGTGTAAAAACAAGCAGGTAGCTCCGTTTTAAGTATGTGTAAGCAGCTCCAGTTTAGATTAGAAATATTTGTAGCAGCTCCATTTTGCAGAAATGTGTGTGTGTGTGTGTGTGTGTGTGTGTGTGTGTGTGTGTGTGTGTGTGTGTGTGTGTGTGTGTCTGTGTAAGCATCTCTGGTCTATGTTAGAAATCTTTGTAGCAGCTCTTTTTTAATGTGTGTGTGAGAAATGCAGGTCTGTTTTACATTTATCTTTGTAGCAGCTTAAGCAAAAGTGTGTGTGAGAAATCTCTGCAAGTCCGTTTTACATTGTATATAAATCGTTGGTGTGTGTGTGGTTTAGATTAGAAATCTTGCAGCTCCGTTTAAATGTGTGATGGAGAAATCTCTGCAGGTCAGATTTATCTTTGTAGCAACCTTGGAGAGCAGGTCCGTTTTATATAAATCTTTGTAGCAGCTCTATTTTAATGTGTGGTTTATATTAGAAATCTTTGTAGCAGCTCCATTTACATTTTACAGAAATCTTTGTACTAACTAAGCAAGCAGCGCAGGTCCATTTTACTGTGTGTGTGAGAAATCCCTGCAATAGCAGCTCTGTTTACATTTTACAGAAATCAGTGCAGGTCCATTTTACATTTTAGCAAGCTGTGCAGTTACTCTGACTGTAGCGAATAGGGACCAGGGCTCAAGACTTGCTAGTGAAATGCATGGTGGTAACACAACATTTTATTCTAACAAGTTAACTTTACAAAATTATACAAGCAATGTTTAAAATGTGTCCCTGGTTTTTGACCTTTTGCCCCCCCCCCAAAAAAAAGAAATTGAAAATAAGAGCGAGAAGCTGTGTAAGATGCCTATGACTTATACTACTGTTGTTCTATTTATAGTGGGGATGTGGAAGTAGACTTTTATGATGGAATTGTTCTGAATTGGGCAACTTTTTCATTATTTGTTCATGCATTTTGTTTCACTGCCTACAGTACAGCCTACTGGAAAAATGTTAAAATAATTTAAAATGCGCTATAAAAAGTGTGTTGTATTGTACAAGGAATATAATTGAATAAAGTCAGGAAGGTGTATCAAAGAAAAGAACACATGTATGTTTTTGTTTTGTGTGCAAGAGGCCAATGATTTGAAAACAGCCCAAAGGTGATCTTTATCCATGACTGACCAAATGCATTTTCTTTGGATGTGGTGTGGGTTTCAATGAATGTGAGTTTCAAGGGCAGGGAAGTTTTAATGCCAAGTCTATTTTCATTGTGAGACAGTATTGCTTTGTTTACCAGATGTTTATTAGTGTTTGGGCATTGTTGTGCCATGAAATGTAAATATAATATCCAAATAATCATTGTAGAAGTAAAGCAGTATGCACACATTAATGTTTATGGTAAATGGGGTGAAATAGCCAGGTGACAGGACATTGGAATGGCTGCAGGGGGAGTGGACTCTGGGGCCATATCTTGGTCATCTGTTCTTCAGTTTACGTTTGAAAGTTGGTATCCCACAATTCCATTGGAGTGGGTGGGGTTACGTAATTGTGTATGCAAATTAGATGTTAATCAGTGTACCGATTTGTACCTATTTTTCATGGGCCTTGTCCAGATTTTTGATGTTTCCAGGTTGAGAGGTATGTCCCACATATATATTTAGATTTGTCACATCCACATATGAATGTGATGCAATATATTTCTCTTACAGTAATGATTAAATTCTTCAATATTATAAACATTATGTAAATAGTGCAACTATAAGAAAGTCAGTTTATGCATTACAAGTCATGAAATTTATATGTGAACTAAGTAAAATGTTATTTTATTTTACTGGTTGCAGAGTAATAAACATTAAGTAAAACAAACAAATCGGTGGGGCTTGGATCTGATCCCACATATATCTCCATTCAGGCATGTACACTTTGGATATGTAGAGTATGCATACTCAGGCATTACTCAGCCAAAAATGAATGGACTGATGCCCAGAAAATTGAAAACCTATTATTATGTTCACTGCTATTATGAAATAGCAAACATTCATACCTGAACCCATACTTATCACGTTCCTCTCTGAGATATTGCAGTCTCTCCTGGTGATCCTCCCTATTTCCTTCAATCTCTACAAAAGAATGAGCATGTTTGTGTTGCCAAGGCATGGTATTACAGATCCAGAACATATCTAAACAATCCTACCTTGGCTTGTGATTTACTGTGCAGTTGACTGGTAAGAGAAGTTTTATTTGAACTTATATTTTATTTGTTATAACTGTTTTTCACTGTTAGTAGGTAGGAATGGATAGGTTGTAAACAAGACTTACTTTGATTCATATTTTGCTGTTTTACCTTTAATTTCACTGTTGGTTGCTAGAAAGGGATAGGCTTTAGACAGGCAAGCTCTAGCCAGCCCAAGGGGCCTAGACAGCTCTAAATTTACACAGACTGCAGAGAGGAAAATCCAGAGCATACCTCAACAATTCTACCTTGGTTTGTGATTTATTGATCTTTACTGTTAAAAAGAAGTGTGACTGCAAGTGATAGTGAACAGACCCTACTGTGTATGAAGTAAAGGAATTACAAATTTTGTCTAGCTTGCAGAACTTGTAATGTCAGAGCAACTTTACTGCACTTACGTTAGTATTTAGTTGTACATTGCTTGTGTGATTTTTGTCATAGAAGTTGATTTAAGTTCTTTTTAAATTCTGTGGTTTTTGATTTTGATTATTCTTTTGTTTTACAATATTTTATTTGTTTGAAGCTGAATATGGATTCCTTAAATGAGTACAAAATTAATGAGTTGCTAATGCACAAAAAAAATCTTGTACAGTGTAATAAATGCTATGCATATTTAAAGGTAACAGCTGATAACACTGTTGATCTGTGTTCCTCGTGTCAAAAGCTGGATGATTTGCTTACCATTGTTAGAAGTAAATCTAGACTTACTGATGATGATTGCACTTGTGCAATTGGTACAGATTGGAGAATTGTTGTTTCATATATTAATGACTGGTCTGGTGAAATAAATAATGTTAGGTAAAGAACAAATAGAATACATTTAGGAAATGATGCATCTGTTGTCTGTAAAGAACTATGCCACTATTGGATACTCCTCCCCCTAATCAGCAAGCTATGGAGGAACAGCTTGCCTCAAACAATCTTGGCGCTAAACCTAAGAGGGCATTGGGGAACAATGGTAACATTTTTTTACGACTACTGATGCAATATCGCATCAGACAGCAAGCGAGATCCAACAGCCGAGGGAGACGCAAGAGGAAATTCTCCGGAGAAACAGTGGAAGTAAGGAGAAAGAGCAGGAACTAAGCATGCTCGTTTTTAATCTTTCGGGCCATACGCTTAGCCCCAGTGAAGTGACTCTTTTGAACAGAGGTCTCTCTTTCATTCCAGCACAAGCCAGTAACCTTACTGAAGTACTGACTGATTTACGTCTTTTTGCTCGGAATTTAACCCTGAAAATGATGTTTGATAAGAGTGGAGAGACTGATAGGGGAAGTCGATTTATACGTAAAAGTTCTTTTTTGCCAGCTCTTCCCCACAAGGTGGACTGTTTTGTTTCAGTGTGTGAATGAGACTTTTACCAGTACTTTTCCAATACTGTTCCTAGGAGAATATATCATAATTTGAACATTGATGAGTGGCACTCTCTCTATTATTTGTCTAATAATGTTGACTTAACCATACAGCCAGCTGACAAAGGGGGAGGGATAGTGGTTTTAGATACCCCTATGTACAATGGAATGATGCTGGATATGTTGAAAGACGATAACACTTATAGAATGATATCACAACATGTAGTCGACAATATTATAAGAAATATTCATGATAAACTATATGATCTCTTGATGTGTAGACAAATTAATAGAGAGTTTTATGATTATCTTTTGATTGAATCTCCCAAGATACCTTTAATTAAAGGCCTTCCCAAAGTACACAAGGGAATTACCCCTCCACCCCTACGACCCATAATGTCAGGGGCTAGATGGGTTACTGAACACATTTCACATTATTTAGAATCAGTTTTAGGGCCTTTAGCAAGGAGTGTCCCCACTATTTTGAAGGACACATACCAATTGTTGAATGATTTGGATGGCTTAATGAATAATAATAATCCATCTTCTTCTGTTATTTTAGCCTCCCTTGATGTTAAGAGTTTATTCACCATTATTCCAAATGATTATGGAATAGAGGCTATAAGGGAGAGTCTACACAACTTGGGTGCTTTTGACAATAATACACAATTGGTTATTTGCACCCTCCTTGACATTGTTTTGAATAATAATGTGTTTATGTATCATGATGATGTATATTCGCAAGTATGGGGTGTAGCTATGGGCACTCCAGGCGCAAATTCATATGCTAATCTCGTTATGTATTATTGGGAACGGACATACTTGTTTAACAGTGCTTTTTTCCAGCATGTTCTACTTTATAGACATTTTGTAGACGGCGTCCTGATTTTATGGGATGGAAGTCAGGACTTGTTGTATGATATGGTTGGTTATTTAGAATCTACTACTGATTTTTTAAGGTTCACCTTAGAAGTGTCCCACGATGAATTACATTTTCTTGATATAACAATTTCTAATGACTCAGGACATTTCTTTTCTACTAATCTCTATAGGAAACCTTGCTGGAGGAATGCAATATTACATTTTAATAGCATGCATCCACGTTCGGTGTTTCCGAATATTGTCAAGAGTCAATTTAAAAGAATCTCTAGATTATGTAGAAATGCCTATGACAGAAAGATACAGTTAAATAATATGGGAGAATTGTTTCATGATAGAGGCTATACAGCATATCTACTGAGTAGTTTGGGATACCCAGTTTCGGCCATTATGGCCAGTGATATAGAACGCCCCGATTTCTTGGAGCAACTTAGTACCAGGCCTAATTATAGGGTCCAACACAGATTTAATAAGGTACTTTTTACTACAAGATATACCAGTGATATAAAATATATCACTGATATCATAAGAAAGAACTGGAATATATTACTCACAGATAACAAGTGTTCTCAATTATTAGGAACTACACCTTGTTTCAGATATAGAAACAGTAAAAACCTGAAGAGATTACTATGTGTTGATAGAACTAATTCTTTTATCAGAAATATGGATAGGCAAATATCAAGGCATGATACTTTTCCATGCAATTAATGTAATATGTGTGAATACATTAATGGTGAGAGTTTGTTTGACCACCCTCATGCTGGTTATACTTTTAGACCGTGTTTTTATGCGACATGTGATAGTACTAACCTTATATATTTGGCAACATGTACAGCATGCACAGCATTTTATGTAGGTATGACGTCTCGGAGGCTAAGAGACAGAATGTATAATCATATATATGACATTAGAAAGATGAATTTACGTAGTGCCTTGGCCAAACATGTAGCTGTATATTCTGACCACAGCTTTACTTTTAGGGTTTTACAGATAGTAGGTATAAATAGTAGAGGGGGTGATAAAGTGAATTATTTAGAGACAGTTGAGCTAAGATGGATTTTTAGGCTAAGAGCCCATCTTGAGCCGGGCTTGAACCAGTCCATCAGTATTAAGCCTGTTTTAATGGCACATGATTAACAATCAGTTTTAGCCTAACAGTTCTAATAGTTTTAGTAATTTCATATAATATTTTTATAAGAGTTTCATAAGGGGTTTCGTTATATTAGGTTTTATTGTTTTTTGTTAGGTTTTAATAAGGTGTTTTAATAAGTTGTTTTTTGTATTAGCACATTTGAAGATAGTTTTGTTTCTATGTCATGTGGTTTAAACATAAAGTGATCATTTTTGTCTTATCACTTTATTATTTTTATTTCATTAGTATATAAATTATTTTTCAGTCTTTCATGATTTTCATGTTTTTTGATTTTATTTTTCTGTTTTATAAGGGTTGATGTATTTTCATATTCACTGTTTTAAATTGCCCAATTGTCTTGATAGATCATTTACCTAGATTGCTAATTATTATTTGATGATACTAGGTGATATGTATAAAAGTGCTTCATTAAATGCTTTAGGTTAAACCTGATGAAGCGTGTTTTTGATACACGTGAAAGCACTTGTTATCTTTGATCTGCAATAAATCGATTTTACCAATATATCGTGGTGGTTTCTACCTGGTTTATTCTTCATATGTAGAGTATGCATACACATGCATTACTCAGCCAAAAATTAATAGACTGATGCCCAGAAAATTGAAAACCTATTATTATGTTCACTGCTATTATGAAATAGCAAACATTCATACCTGAACCCATACTTATCAGGTTCCTCTCTGAGATATTGCAGTCTCTCCTGGTGATCCTGCCTATTTCCTTCAATCTCTACAAAAGAATGAACACATGTTTATGTTGCCAAGGCATGGTATTACAGATCCAGAACATAACTAAACAATCCTACCTTGGCTTGTGATTTAATGTGCAGTTGACTGGTAAGAGAAGTTTTATTTGAATTTATATATTATTTGTTATAACTGTTTTTCACTGTTAGTAGGTAGGAATGGATAGGTTGTAAACAAGACTTACTTTGATTCATATTTTGTTGTTTTACCTTTAATTTCACTGTTGGTTGCTAGAAAGGGATAGGCTTTAGACAGGCAAGCTCTAGCCAGCCCAAGGGACCTAGACAGCTCTAAATTTACACAGACTGCAGAGAGGAAAATCCAGAGCATACCTCAACAATTCTACCTTGGTTTGTGATTTATTGATCTTTACTGTTAAAAAGAAGTGTGACTGCAAGTGATAGTGAACAGACGCTACTGTGTACGAAGTAAAGGAATTACAAATTTTGTCTAGCTTGCAGAACTTGTAATGTCAGAGCAACTTCACTGCACTTACGTTAGTATTTAGTTGTACATTGCTTGTGTGATTTTTGTCATAGAAGTTGATTTAATTTCTTTTTAAATTCTGTGGTTTTTGATTTTGATTATTCTTTTATTTTACAATATTTTATTTGTTTGAAGCTGAATATGGATTCCTTAAATGAGTACAAAATTAATGAGTTGCTAATGCACAAAAAAAATCTTGTACAGTGTAATAAATGCTATGCATATTTAAAGGTAACAGCTGATGACACTGTTGATCTGTGTTCCTCATGCCAAAAGCTGGATGATTTGCTTACCATTGTTAGAAGTAAATCTAGACTTACTGATGATGACTGCACTTGTGCAATTGGTACAGATTGGAGAATTGTTGTTTCATATATTAATGACTGGTCTGGTGAAATAAATAATGTTAGGTAAAGAACAAATAGAACACATTTAGGAAATGATGCATCTGTTGTCTGTAAAGATAATTCAACCCCTATGAAACAAGATGATACCTCTGACAACTTTGGAATTCTGCATGCAAGTATTCAGCAATCTGAGGATCCAGATTGTTTAGAAGGAAGCAAAAAAAAAAAGAAAGAAAGGAAGAAGTTCACAACAAATGACAAGGAAGAAAAAAAATAAATCGATTTATATCTGTAAAGTGAAGTGAATACATACTAAATAAGGACACTGCTTTGTTATGTAACAGAGAGATTACAGGGAATGATGATATTTTTCTCAGTACACCTTCAGTCTACAGAAAAAGGCATACTTTTTCCAAAAGAGAAGATAGAAAAAAAGAAGCAAAAGGCAGGTGAAAAGGAAGAAATCAAAAGTGAACGTGGAAGGACTGAAGAACATTACTGTAAGAAAAAAGAAGAGAAAGACAGATGATGACTACATGTCTCAGGCAACTTATGATTTACAATACCAGCTTGATGAGAATTTAGTACACAATGAAAACAGTCAGATTAATAAGATTAATGGTGATGAAGATCTTTCCTTTGTAACAAATGATAGAGCAGATATTACTGTATTAGAAGTTGAATATTCTTCAGAGCTGGTCAGCAAAGATATTCTTGTAATTGGAGATTCAATTATTAGAGGAACTGATGCTTACAGTTGCAGAGAAGATAATGAACATTGAATAGTGTTATGCTTGCCAGGAGCAAAAATAGAAGATGAGAGACAAGCCTTGGAATGACTTAATGTAAGGAAGTATGGATCTGTTTTTATCCATGATGGTACAAATTAACTCATCCATAAGGATTCTCCTCTCTATTAGTAGGGAACTGACAGCCCTCTTAAATAGTATAGTTTGTACTGGTGTTAAGACATATCTTTCACAAATCATCTATAGAAAGGATAATCAGGTCACCAAGATTTTTTATGTAAATGCCTACATGGAAAAAATGTCCTGTTTTAAAAAATAGAAATGTGCAGACCATCCAAGCATAGTTTTGGGCACACGTGTTCAGACAGGATGGCGTGTATTTGTTAAGATCAAGGAAGAGAATTTTTGCAGCATATATTTTGCAATATTTAACAAACACTAGGCAGAATTTTTGCCCGATAGAAAATTTAACAGTTCACAGATTGCAACATTTGATGCATCTCTGATGTTGTTAATGCTAGGAGCATTAATAATAAAGTTTTTTTATTAGAAAATTTGCTATGTTCCCGCAAGATTGATGTTGCTATTGTTTGTAAAATATGGTTAAAGAACAATGACTGGAAACCCATTCTGTCAGGGCATAAATGTTTTTGCTGTAATAGACATTCTAACAAAAAATCAGGTAGAGGTGTTATGATAGGGATTAAAGATAGTTATGAGACCTGTGATTATTACATGTTCAGTGATAACACCAATACAACAGATTGTGTAACTGTGACAATAAAGACAACTCTGAAACATTTAGCAATTGTTGGCGTGTATAGACCACGAAAGTCAAGTGCTGATGACTTAGAGAAATTCATACATTTTCTTGCCTGATACACAGGAGGGAAGAATAATATTAGCTGGGGACTTGCATTTACCAGAAACAGACTGGAATAATTCTGATTTAACAACAGTAGTAAGGAAAGTATTCACAACATATAATCAAGAACAATTACTTCACACTGTAAAAAAAACTACCAGGGGATGAAACATATTAGACATTGTTTGCGTTCCTAAAGAAATTACTGTTACTTAAAGTTTTACCACAGTTGATGTGCAGTGATCATGGGGTTATAAAGGTTAATTTGTTAATAGATAATTCTACTAAACTGAAATCTAAACCAATGCACAGAAAGTTAAAGATTATAAGGAAGCAAAACAGTCACTATGTAAAACTAACTGGAGTGAGGTGTTCAGTGGAAAAACTGCAGATAGAATGTGGAAAGTTTGGAAAGAGGAATTGTTTGAGTGCAAAAAGTCAAAACATTGGGCTGGATTCATGAAGGCTTGCATGGAGTCTAAGAGTAGAGTAAGACTCCATGCAGCCAACATGTCTGCCGAGCGATCCAGGAACAGCTGGCAGGGTCGTGCAAGAGAGCTCCTAAAACTCCTCTTACATGGACAGGGCTAGGTTATGCAAATTACCTCATTTGCTGCTGAAAGTTATGCAAATGAGGTAAATTTGCGATTCAGGAAACCCTAACCTGTCCGAGTAAGAGTAGTGTTATTTGCAGAAATGTACTCCATTGTCAACTGAGTACCGTTTTGCAAATAGCAAAACGGAGCCGTGACAGCTCCAAATAAAGGATGCATCCAGTTGAGGAAGCATGCCAATGGCCAAATATATGGCAATTGGCAATTCTTCCCGTTGCAAAAAAATAGAAAATAATAATTTTTTTTTACCTCGATCTCCAAAGTTTAAGTGTAGCGCAGCATCGCACAAAAGTGCTGTACTGTAAAAACCAAAAAAATAAATAAATAAATAAAAGCCAAAAATAGGCATTTTATTATAAATATACATCTGCCATGCAAGTGAATGGTAGGCTGAAGACAACATGGCTACTAAGTAGAGGTTGCTAAGGGGGGAAGCTCAGTCTAAGGGATGTAACCAAGCATTAGTAGGCAATCCTATGCAAATGAGGGTAAGGATAGTGAATCCCAATTTCACATGGCATATGAGCAAAGTCCGTGGAGTGAAAGAGTAGGATAAGAGGAGTATCAGAGTAGAAGATAGGTGACATCATGAGGGGGGGGTATGTATGAAAGAATGTAAGCTCATTTGAGCAGAGTGGCATGTGTTTGCTGTCAGTTACTCATCACTGGAAGAGGCGTGTCAACAGGTATCCTAGCTAAAGGTAAGAAATTGAAGGTGTATGCCGTGGACAACACTAAAGTTTCTTGTAGAAGTGCCTGCAATATGTATGCGCGTGTGTGCGCGCCTGTAAAACCGAGTAAGACTGTGTGCGCGCATGTGCGCCTGTGTGCGCGCGTTTAAGCTGGAGTAAGCAAGTGTAAGGTTGTCGAAACCTGTGTAAGCGCGTTTGTGCCTGTGTGCGCGCATTTAAGCCAGAGTCAGCAAGTGTTAGGCCATGTAAGCATGTGTGCGCACGTGTGAGCTGGTGTGCATGTGTTTGCGCTTGTTTGTGCGGCGCTGCCCCCTGTGGAAACAGAAAGGGAAAAGGAAGCACAACAAATAATAGGAAGTTAACCAAGGAGAAGTAGCAGAGCTAGCAAGTGAAAACAATCAGAATCAGCCAATTACACAGGCAGTACACTAGCCCAGCCCAGCACTTAAAACTCTGCAAACAACTTTCCACTATGTTTTTCTCAGAGACACTGCAACACTGCAGTAAGATAATAGAAGTGAAAACTGAAAAAGCTTTACTGAGACAAAGAAATGTTAGGGGCTGCCATTGCTGTTATAAGGTGACATATGCAACATGCTGAGGGTGGTGACAATGCAAATGCTGCTGAGCAACCCACAGTGAGGAGACGGAGAAGAGTGTACTGGCCCAGGGTAACCTACCAGGGGCTACATGAGCTGGAGATAGTGGAGCACTATAGAGTGGACAGAGACCTCATGCAGCAAATTGTTGAGCTGTGCAGGCCACGACTCACACACAGAACCAACAGAGGGGAACCCCTCCTAGTGGAAACCAAGGTATGTGTTGGCCTAAGAATACTAGCAACAGGTACCTACCAGAGACCAACTGATGATATGATGGGGATTTCACAGGCATCAGCATCCAGGGTACTGCACCAGTTCCTGAATGCCATGTCAGCACATGTCGGTGATCATGTATATTTCCCCAATTCCTGTGAGGTATTGGCCAGCAATATGCGTCTTTTCCAGCAAATAGCAGAATACCCTGAGGTAGTGGGTGCAATAGACTGCACACACATATGCATCAAAGCACCAGCTGGTGAGCGGGGTAGGGTCTACTTTAACTGCAAGGGTTTCCCCTCCATCAACTGCCAGGTCGTGTGTGATGCCCAGGGCATAATAATGAATGTGTGTGCTGGCTGCTCTGGAAGCTACCATCATTCCCATATCTGGCATCTGACACAGCTGTACCAGACATTTGCCAATGGGGACATCCCTCATGGTCACCTAGTGGGGGATGCTGGATATGCAATGGAGCCGTGGCTGATGACACCCATCAGAAATGCACGCACACCTGAACAGGAACGCCATAATGAGGCACACGCACAAACACAAAATGTAATCGAGCATGTGTTTGGGCTGCTCAAGTCATGGTTCCGGTGCCTGGACACATCTGGTGGAGCCTTGCAGTACTCACCAACTACATGTATCCAAATAGTCATGGTATGTGCTATGCTACATAATATGATCCTGTGAAAACAGCTGCAGCAGGAGCAGCATAGGGCCAGGCCAAACAGCCCCCCACCATTGCCAAGGCCATCACAGGCAGAGCTTGACTCAGAGGAGGAACAACCTGACCTTGCCCCAGTAGGCAGAAGGAGGTGTGCACAGTATGCTTTGGCCTTGGCAAAGAGGCAACACATAGCATATACACTGGCTCAGTAGGAACCCTAGAAATTATACCTCTGTCTGACTCGCACATATAGTAAAAGGGATGCCTAACTTGACACTACCTGTTTTCAAACATGTATAGGGAGTGTAATATGTGCATCCGACATAGGCAGCCCTGCAGCACCACCTGAGGCATGATTGCCATGTTGTAAGCAATATAAAGCAGTGCTAAACAGCTTTTACCACTATTTAGTATTCGTAAACAAAATTGCACACACTAAGTAGCACAACTTTGGGCAATGTTGAGCAATATTGGGCAGCGTTCAGCAATGTTGGTTAACATTGAGCAATGTTGGACAAGTTTGGTCAAAGTTGAGCAAAAGCAGGTAAACATGGTCATATTTGCTTTACTGTTCCTTAAGCAGTCTGGTCTGCCCAGTATGAAAATATGAAGCAGTGACAGTCCTCGAACGCAGGATACTGTACACTACAGTCGCAGTACTGAACCACTAAACCATGACAGTATTTCACTGGTCAGCCTGTATGAATAAATGTTGATAAGTCTATGCAAAGTGTCTCATGGAAACCCCGCAGGCACGGCAGAATCCCTGTAGAGTTATGACACAAAGGTGAGCCCTGCAGTAAAACTACAACTCGATTTACAACAAACATATAGTATAAATGTTAATATTGGGCGTGTTTACACACGTCAACAAATGTAGTGGACTTCACACAGCAACATACTGAAAGTTCACACTGGGCATGCTCACACACGAATAAATGAGGCAAATGTCAGGCAACAACATGCTGAAAGGCCAAACAGGGCATGCTCACACACTTAGGCCATGTCTGAGTACAGCAGTGGGCCACACATATCTGACAGTTGCATGTGTTAACCCAGGAACCTCTCACAATTCACCAATCCTGACTTGTGCACACAGTGATATGACAACAGACACATATATAATATATTGGAACCCTGTCATAATCAAATATGTGCTAGAGATATTTAGGTTGTTCATAGAAAGTTGAAAAGCAAAGAAAAAAAAAACGAAATCAGTATCATCAATAAACAATGTGCACTCCAAACACTATCCAATCCAGGTCATGGAAAGATTATCTTCGAAGGAGTCCATACAGAACCATGACACTTCCTTCAGCTGTGTCATAAATAGCAATGTACACTCATATATGTCCTGAGTCAGGGACAACTGTAAAGGACTGACAATGCCAACATCCTGTGAGACAGGCCCATACATACATACCCACCTCCCACTGACAAAAGGCCCTATCATCATACCAGGAGATATTACATGTAGAATGGGTAAACAGCTCCTTCCAAAGCTAAAAACATGGCATCAATTGGATTACATTGTGCCCCTATATGTGTCATAAGTGAAGTGCAGAACAAACAGACCCTGCAGCTGAACAGTCTGTTGAGCCTCACCCTCTCTACAGGATATGAAACTGTTGAATGGGTTACAGCAACATATGGCACACTACACAAGTGTTGGTGCACAACAGACCATGGGAACTATAGTCTTATAAGCCGATGAAGTCTGATCTGCTAGGCCATGGAGTCCATCATGATTGAAGTCAGAAACAGAGCTATTGGAAGCCTATAAACACACAACCCTACCAACTTTGGACTGTTCATGGGCAGATCATGTTTCCCAAACCTGCTAGACTGTTTGCAAGGCAGCCACCCAGGACATACATCAATGAAATGAGCTACACACGTCCCACATATACTTTGAATTGGCCTTTTCCAACATCCAAGACACATGTCGTATCCACAAAATCAACAACCTGTGCATAAATATGTATTGTCATCATATGGATTGGCAACTGGGCCACAGATAGATCACACAAGGTAAGAACTGTGGAGTCCTGCTCAAGCTGGTAACACCTGCTGTCCCCCATGTCTCAGTCCTGGGATTGCATAAAACTAAGTGCACACACATTACCATGTCTAGTCTGATGATGTCAGCATCCCAGAAATATAGCAGTGGAAATGAAAACTCCCAGTAAAGCATATAACGCATCATGTTAATGCGTATCTCTCCAGTATCATAACATAGTTAGGTAGGGGTTTGAATCCTGCAATTGCTGAGTTTGTGTGTGTGTGTGTGTGTGTGTGTGTGTGTGTGTGTGTGTGTGTGTGTGTGTGTGTGTGTGTGTGTGTGTGTGTTGGGGGGGTATGTGTCTGTGTAATTACCTTTGAGAGTATTGGCCTTTTTGGAGACTAGGCAAACACCTTAAAAGTGTTATATTCCTGTTTGGCAAGTCTGATGATGTCAGCATCCTACAAATATAGCAGTGGAAATGAAAACTCCCAGTAAAGCATATAGCGTGTCATGTTAATGCGTATCTCTCTGGTATCATAGCATAGCTAGGTAGGGGTTTGAATCCTGCAATTGCTGAGTGTGTGTGTGTGTGATACTGTTGGTCAATGTTTTGTGTGTTTAGCTTTTACTACTGTATGACATATCAGTATAACAACAGTATGTGCATTGCACACTTCAGGTATCTGTGTGGCAAATACATATATGTACATGTGACCTCAATTAGTTCATAGGTGTGAAGCCTGCTTTCCACATGAATACATCTGTTATATATGACAGATTGTGCTGCTGCTTCTCAGACCTTCGGTCACATATGTATGTTTGTGACAAGGCCAGCCACTGTAGTGATCTGTGGCCTAGGTCGTCTGTGTCACACACACCAATGACAGTTTCTATAGAATAGTGTGAGTGAGGGTTCATGCCTTGGGTATATTTCAGACATGTTCAAACACAACAAAGTCTGTCAATAATGGACATTCATTATAGGTGTACAACAACTTTGTGGATATGCATACAGACCCCTAATTGGTTATGTGATACAACGAAGGACTTCAGAATACCTATGGAAATGTGAATACCAAAGGACAGATGACATAACACTTGGTTGTATGTACACATCGGTACCCGTTCTACATGTTTGGGGCTACTACCTATGTGGTACTGTCGGGATACTATGTTTAATAAATGTGGATGGCTATGCTATATTTGGCTTACAGCTTTACAGCATGGGTTGGACAACAGGTATCTGTCTGTATGATACCCTTGTGGAGGATAAGTGTCTCATCCAGAGAATGCATTGTAGGCCACTGTATGCATTCCCAGATGTGGACGGACATATCCCTAGTGTGTTTGCTTGTACCTAAGAGGACTATATGCCAAACAGGAGTGGTCCCAGGAATGTGTGGCGGTCAATATCACTGGTTACTGGTATAGTATAGTACCGGACGGATCCAAATGCTACTGAGTTTCCTACATCTGTGTGTCAGTTGTCAAGACATCATCTAACGATTGGTTATAGTCAGGCTGTTGAGGTTGTGTACACTACCAGAATGCAAACCAATGACAGATAGTAACTGTATCACCCACAGCATAGTGTCAAATCATGTCAAACACACATGTGTACCCAAGTTAAAACATATGTGTATTAAAATGCATACTGGCCACCAATAGAAACAATGAAGTCTTGACACTGTGTAATACAGGGCATGTCACCCTTCCCATGTGTCCACTATGCACATACATGCAGACAGTGCACCTCCATCATCTTCACAAATGTACACCTGCAAATCTGTACTGCACACGTCACACAAGTACTGTCCACTCACCAACACATGCTGCCAAACCTACACACATCAGCCAAGTGGCACATGGGCGGACAATAAATTTTTGGAATTAACACTGTTGTAAGCAATACTACATTGATAATCACAGCTTTAATGCATCATGTCTGCTCAGATATACCTAAAGGGATATCATTACGCTGTACTGTTGACAACATGCTAACATTGCTACACTGCTATAAAGTCACCCTGTGCATCAGCACCATGTTAGCCTTTTCCTGCATCAATGTAACAGATGACAGGAGATGTTACAGTTTCATCATATGCACAGGGTGCATTGTTGGTTTTTCAGAGCCCGACATTGACCCATCCAATCGACATGTATGTGTGTGTGTGTGTGTGTGTGTGTGTGTGTGTGTGTGTGTGTGTGTGTGTGTGTGTGTGTGTGTGTGTGTGTGTGTGTGTGTGTGAGGGACAACAGTACAGCATGGGTCAATGTTGATGTAATGTGTGTGTGTATGCGTTAGCCCTAGGTGTTTGGATTATCAGTGTGTGTCTGCATGCACACAGTTCCACCATTTGGCTGCCATATATGGGAGGTTATGGGACAGCCACAGACTGTACCTGCCAGGCTGTACAGATCACCGTCTCTGGCCACGGACACAGTACCTGTGCCTGGCAGGGGTGCAATGGACAGTATCGGATACTAAGCCAGACTGGGTACTATCATCAGAGGCAAAGGGATGTCGATTGGACCCATGTCCCTGCTGGGACTGGCCAGAGCCATGTGCATGTGGTCTTCTATGACAGTCTATTGACAGCCCTGCTCCAACATTGCTGGGGCTGGTACTGCCACTACGGGAGCGGCTATGACTTGCGTGTCGTCCGCGACGACTGCCAGCCGATGATGTTGCTGGCATACATCCACGTCAACATCTTGGCTGTCCTGCACTGTCCTGGCACATGGACATGACATTGTGGAGGACATCTAATGTCTCCCCCCAACGTCTATCAATGACCTCGGTGTAGTGACGCACTGCACCGGCAAGGTCACGGATACTGTCATTGATAGTGGTGTCATGGGCCCTCTGCGTCCTCAGTCCCTGTCTGGTGTACCGTTCCATACGTGCCTGTGCCTGCATTACAGCCCGGAACATACCTGAGGTCGTAAGACCTGTGGGGGCACGTCTGCCAGGGGCATTATGACCAGCAGTGCTCCCACAAGAACCCTTGGACATCCACATATGTGGTACCATTCCAGGAATCTGGGTATGGCTGCTGTGAGGGGATGCATGTTCCATAGATACCACACTATCCTGGTCAATGCCTACTGTAAGCTGTCCCTCAGTTAAGGCCATTGGTGATGAGGGACGTATTGGCAGTATGAATGTGCGCATAGATGGTGTGGAAAGCTGTGTACTGTCAATTGGCGGAACGACGACATACCTTGTCAAACCTGCCTGTGCCACAACACATGTTTCATCATCTCCACTATTTGTGACAGTGTCTTCAGGTTCCCTGCTGCACTCAACCAACACAACCTCAGCACCTGTGAGATAGAGACAGGAAACACACTTTACAATTTGTACATGATGTTAGCACACATGCACACATGCACAAATGAACACATGCACACATGCACACATGAACACATGCACACATGCACACATGCACACATGAACACAAGAACACAAATACACTACTCACTAAAGTAGACACACACACACACACACACACACACACACACACACACACACACACACACACACACACACACACACACACACACACACACACACACACACCAACAGCAATCCAGAACATACCCGTTAGTGGTTGATGGTGGAGTACAGTATCACAAGCCAAAGAGTCCTAACACACATGTCAGCATGCAAGATGTGTGTTGCTCAACAGCATGCAGTGCAAGTGTAGAGAGTCCTTGTTAATAACAGTATACATGTGTTTGATGCATGTCTGTTGTTCAATGATTGGCCTCATCCTAGAACACAATGTGTACATGGACACAACATTGCTGTGCAAGTATTAAATGCTTTTCAATGTCCTGTGCACCATCACTCACAGGTATACATACCATGGCTAGATGCACACAACTGTCAGGTGTATAGCAATGAATGCTATGTGTTGTACTGTAGTTACTGTAACTGGATGTAGTGTACTACCATGAGCTATCATCAGGCAGCATCATGTGGTCACTCAAGTCCACTAATGTGTGCCACACTGGCAACTATCTTGCTGTACCTCAACTGCAGCACTGTGGCTACATTAACCATTTCACAGGCAGTTGTTACATGGGTATGTAAGGTGTTCAATAGGGAGTATTGCTTAACATGAATGTCTTGTTTGTTGAAGAGTTTTGCACCGCCCCATGATAGGCCTCTACCCCTTAGGTATAGTATGTGTGCTGTGTGGATGACATTTGGGATACTGGAGTCTGACCTTACAGCAGGTGTCTACATATGCCATGTGTATCATATTAACACGTACTGCGTATGACAAGGTGGTGTATGTTGTGTGCATGTGTATTGACTCTGCCTATACAATGTCCACTACAGTGTACCACAATTGTTTGGGATGCTTTGTGTATAGCATGTGTTTGAGGCAGCCACTCATGCTACTGGGATGTGCATAGTCACACAGAAAACTTGCAGAGCATGCATTATGTGTAGGTGTTGTACATGTGTATATGGCCTAAAACTCACCTATGACATGCACATGTTATTTGCCATATGAAATGTAGAACACTCACCAGCATGGGTCTGCTGTCTTGCTGTCACACCAGAGGGACCTACAAGGATATGAGACAGTTTGTCAGTGTCAACAACTGTGGCATTGCTGCTGTGAGTTTGCAATTTTACAGTAGTACAACGGTTGACAGTCACAGGCATACAGATTATGTTCCAAATTATCAGTATTGCACAACACCAGGCTCCACATCTTCCAAATACACAGTACACATATGTCACATGCATGTTCTAACAATCGAGCTAACAGTAGTCTACAGATATGGCATGTTACCGGCACATTCCAAGTCAACTTGCTGGGTGACTCCGGCCTCCATGATGACACATGTTTGTTGTAGTGGTTGGCCAGGAGCCACCACGATGAGGAGCAGCTCTTCCACTTTGGTGAGGGGCAGATGTGATGCTGCACCACCACCTGTGGCAAGCTGTTGTCTGCGGACATCGAAGGCATGCTGCCGGACATGTCTGATTAAATCACTGCAGTGAATGCGTACCTGCTCATAAGTCCAGTTATGCATACCTATGTCATTAACCCGACGGACAACATCTTGCCACAGTGCAGTGCGCTCATGCTGGTCCTGGCTGGTTCTGGAGAACTGCAGGCTGTGATGTAATAGTGTGGATATGATTAATTCCTCCTCTTCAGGGGAATAGGCAGGGTTGCAATGATGAGACATGTCCCTGGAAGAAAATAAAACAATTATTGTGAGCAAGTCTTGTGGCACACTTAACATTCTAAAGTACAGATATCAATGAAATGCCATATATAGCAACCTATTGGCTGTCAGTAGATACACACTTTTAATACCACACATCAGTGCTCAGCCCACAACTGCCTGACAGTGCCTGGCATGTTCTATATATTAAACCATGTTCTGCACAGCAACAAAGTGAAACCAGTATGTAAGACTATACAACAGAACATGGCACACTGTATGTGACACAATACACCACCTAGCCACAGGAGGTATATATGAAGCTAATGCATACAGAAATATGTCATCCATTGAAATGATTGTAAAGTACAGTTACAGTACTACCAGTACACCACACTACTTGTTGATAGCAACCCCTAAGTAACATATGTGCGCATTCATCAATATAGGTGGCATACTGCTGTACTACACTATACATGTTGCTAGATATGCACTTATATCCTGTAACACACATACGACCGAGGCCATGTTACAGGCATACCCACACACACATCAGACATACCTACAAGGCACAAAGGTATGGCAACCCAGATGAGCTTTACCTGTGTACCATACAGTACTGTGTGTCAGCACTTATAAAACCTTATGCGTGAGGTATGTAGTGTGTGAGGACTACAGGTAACAAACAAAACAGTGTTTCAAAGCAATGTGGATATACACCATACTGTGCTGTTTAGGCTTACAGCTTCAGGAAGTACTACAGTTCATACGGGATTTGTATTCACTAGTGTTAACAATCAATCAGCATACATGTACTGCTTTAGCCTACAATGGCACACTCCAGTCAACATCATGGGACTATGTCACACCTTATACCATACTGCTTTTGCTGCCTAGCAATAGCATGCATATCTTTTGCGGGGATCAGAGCTAGAACACTACATACCATGATATAAACATTTTCCCACTAGGCTATCACACATATACATAACGTTGACACATTCATCTACACATTCACCATCACAATCAGTCAACCTCACATAGCAATTAATGCAACACGTACATGCGTGTATCAGGTCATAGGTAGCTCATAGGCTATTAGGCATAGGGCCTATAGAAGCCTAGCCATACAGTACCCTGCCTTCAACACCCATGTAATTTAAGTTCATGTGCCCCTGTCATGCAGAGCCACAGAGGTGATTCCCGGGTTGTATTTCCTATCTCACATCCATTCATCATGATTATTCATGACGACTGCTAATAAGGACCTTTCTTTGCTATTGATAGGTAGTTAGTTCCAGAGTATGGTATGTGTCTGAGATGAGAATGTACCACTCCAGCATGTTCTGCTTTTTGATGTTACAAGGTTTAGATCGGTACAGTGTGTAGCTTGTAGAGAATTTGATCTGTTTACATGGAGCATGTCCAACACCTGTGGGTTTGGCATAGCTTCGTATTTTAGGCAGAGGTTGGCTCTGGGTGGGCGGTATGCGACACAGTGTAGCTGTGGTTTTGGAAGACAGTCTGCATAGGGCATCTGTTTGAGTCTGGTAATACTCTTTGTGGTGTTTGTGCTTGGCGTCTACAGTTGCTGTCGATGTCTTCTGAGGTACATACCAAAAGGCCCATTGTACTCTATGATGGGTTTTATGACTGATGAGTAGAGTGGAACACTGACCTCTCATTCCATGGATGACACACCTTTTGTGATGACATGTGGACCGTACACAGTTTACATGACTAGTGTGGCATTGTGATTATCAAAAGGGACACTACTGTTCACCTGTGTCCTGTGGTCTCTTATCACACTTTTGGTGTTTAATAGACTACCACCTATGTGGTAGTTCATGGGTACAGTGTTTTAACAAAAGGGATGGCAATACATTTACAACATTGAGCTTGAGCGTACATATAAATATCCATTGGTGTACATATAGATTTACATGTAGGCACATATACAGTACACCTTTCATGGTGGGAATATCAATTATGCAAGGGTTAAGAGAAATAAAGTTATGTAATAATTTTGCACAGTCTTGTGCAGAAAGCATTGAGGGTATTCTCAGGCCATGTATCTTTAGCAGGACTCCCTGTCTGGAAGACTATAAACTTAGCAAATCATACCCACAGCGTTTAAACACCACATGTCATATACCAGCACTGTATGCTGTCTTGTTTGCTACACACTACAACCTACATGAAACTATGCACATAACAACCTTCACCAACATATATATATGTCCACCCTTCACAAACAGTTGCAGTATGTACCTTGCTCTATGCACATGTTAAGATGCTAATATATCTGACACATAAATATCTCTACATATGTGTGTGCCATACACACACAAGGTACACACTGTTGTACATCTGTAGACCTCACGGATAACCTGTTGGGCCTTGCTACAACATGAACAGTTGTCACATGTGTGCATAATAGTAATATTACAGGGAGTATTTATAGCTGCGAATGCTACATTACTATACTAGCCTGGTACAGCAGTTGCCAATGCTAAGCTACACATTATATGACTATCATACATGTGTTACTCTGTCACATCCAGGTTTATATAGCTGTTTGCACTACTCCCCCAGACAGCCATTATACACAGTACTGTACAGAACATAGATTACATGATCAGATGTTTGACATTAAATGCTGAGCTACATATGTCACAGTTATGTCCCACTGCACACAGCTACACACTAATTTGTCCATGGCAGTAGTCATGCATGGCATCAATGCATACATACCTACTGCTGCCACATATGCATGTTTCAAAGTATTTACAGTACTCTTCATAAATATCTACTACTTGCCAGTAATCACATATCTGTTACATACCTGTTTGTCACTTTCAGGTCCGTCTGTGTATGTTTTGACAGTTTTTTTTTTTGGTATTACTTAAGTAAAGATTACTTTTACTTAATTCCTTTTGCTTATTAATTAAGTTTTGTTTTACTTAATTAATATATTTGGTTGCTGATTCACTCAAGTCTTTTTACTTAATCAAACTTTTGTGTTATTAAGTAATAACTAGTTTTTACTCATCCCCAAGTTCAGTGATGCTTTATCACGTGCAATGTAATGATTTCATGTGGGGATAGCAAGTACAGTCTGCTTTTATAGGTATCTGCACATGTGCATGTGATGACCTCTGCACCAATTGGTGCCCAGCATTTGGTAAATGCATACAGCCTGCAGTGTGGTAATTGCAGTACTCACTGTCATAGCAACCCAATGCTATAAATTGCTAAGTTTTGTAGGTGTAGCCCTTTCAGATTTCCAGAGTGGGGCCCATGCTTGTTTGCTGTGGACACTGTTGTTTAAGTCAGAAGGTTGGTATACTTATATCTGAAGTTAGAGGTGTAGACAGTGATGTACATGTTGTACTCAGACCTGACTGTTGCCACTTCCAGTACAGAGCTATCAGTGTAGAGTTTAACTCACCCCTACAAATGCTTACACAAGATAATTGTGAGTATGTAGTTTCTTTTCTACTTATGTAATTAACTAACATATAAAAGTAGTTGTTGAGAAGTATTCTTTTGACACATGAACTGTTTGTGGACTGTTATACTGTGCATATTGATGTACTCACTTCTGCAGGGTTTGTGTATTTTTATTATTGACATTAGCACAGGAGTCTCAGGTAAACTGGACAATTCCACTACTGAGTATGCCTACCTACATCCTTGGTTGACCCTAAACACGCGTATATTTAAAATATGGGGGGGGATGCAGACATACAGAGAGCATTACATCTTATTGTGTGAGCACTGGTACAATGGCATTGTACATGGCTAGATCCTTTGGTATTTCTGTGTTGTACTCCTACATAAGGGTATGCTTGTGGAACTCTTCACAAAGCTATTTGCAGAGTGTGTAACAGCAGATGAGCTGATATGCGTGTGTGTTTGTGCCTCTGCCAGGCCTATGAAACACTCAGATACATATTTGCTTGGAGTCAGGGATAGGTAGTTAAAAGTGAGGTACACCTTCCAACTAATAGAGACAGTAAGTGTAGACTTGAGTGAAGCAGTGCATATGAATTAGTACTCCTTTTTTTGAAGTACAAGCGGTGTCTACTGTTATTATTGGGATTATTCATTGTGTAATACACCACCTCACTGACTAATGTCAGTACATTTCAGAGGGATTCAGAGGGACACAGCTAAAATATGTTTCACAATCAGGAAGTATGGCCTCTGCCCTAATCAGATATGCCAGTGTTTGTCCTGCTATGATACTGTGTGGGGGTTGTAAAGTGCCTCTATAACATTATTTGCTGTTAGAATGGCTGCTTCTCTTATCACAGTTATGTAATGCAATTCCACAATTGCTGGTAAAGATCCACAGAACAAGCTTTGTGTTATGGCCTTCCTATGTTTCTTTTACATTCACTCATTGTTTTGCATGATATATTTATTTCAGCACCAAGTTATTGTCTCTCTGCTGTGGCTTAGTGGTACTTCATGCAGTCAAGTGTGTCCAAGGTCTGGGGTTCAAGACTAACAGAGGTGTTTTATTTTGCTGCTGAGCAGAACAAGGGCCCTGACACATAGAGTGATTAAGGCACTTTTAAGCAGTTGTAAGCGGGTTTACGTGAGTTTGTGTGACGCTTTGCGATGCTAAGCTTAGCGCACACATGCGCACACTCGCTCAAACCCGCTAACTACTGCTTAAAAGTGCTTACTCCCACTAACCCCCTCGCTAATTTCTTTGAAAGAAAAGAAAATGGGGAGATAGGAAAGTGGTGAAAAGGGGACACAAAGAGGGAAAGACAGTGGGGAAACCAGCTCGGGATGTGCAGAACGGGTGTAGGGAAGGTCCATAGCTGCCCATTTCTTTACCAGCAACAGCTGTGCATATGTTACAAATTTAGAGTGAAATTTGAAACCTTCCACCCCTGAGAGAGGGGTGAGGACAACAAAGTATGTTGTACTGCCAATTCTAATTATCAGTTTACATGCCCAGCAGACATGTGTGCGAAATGGGCAGCTATTTATGGGGCAACATTTTTTTGTGGGAACAGATTGCCCTTTTTTTTTTTTTTTTTTTTTTTTTTTAGGTGAGAGCGGAATGTGAGGTAGAGGAAGTAGGTATATTTGGGGAGGTAGGTTGGGGAGGTAAAAAGACAAGACAAGCAAGACGCATACAGGGACAGAGTATGACACATGGGGTGGGTGAACACAATTGACGAGGACGGATGTTTGAAAATCACAAGCCCATGAGCCCACGGATGGTAACAGTGGGACTGAGATCCCCACCCATGGGCAGTCACCACTGCACCTTCACAGCCCCGAGGGTGGCTGTGCTGGGGGCTGTGTAGGAGGGACTAGCTCACCCGTGAGTCACTCCACTCTTGCCTCGAGCTGGCGTAGGGGATCAGCGACTAAATGCTGGATCTCCCTATGCACCACAACCCAGACCCTTCAGAGGGTGACAGGTGGCCCTTCTCTGCCCATGCTTGCAGGGGGGGATGAGCCCAATCCCCTGCAGCCCTTCCACCCAAAGGTGGCACAGGAGCAATAGAGGAGGGTAGCCCTGGCTGGGCACTGGACCTACTGGTGCCAGGTGCAATCGCCAGCTGAGGAGGGACAGGTGAGTCCGCTGGGACCGGCCTTCCAATACGTTCTGTGATTAGGTGTGTCTAATTACAACATAGACAACAGCATTCCAAATTAGTTGTAACAGCATGCAGTAATATTCCCATTAAGCCAACACACCGGGGTTCCAACAGTTGAACAGAAAGCATGAAACATGCATATATTGAATGACAGTGGACATTACAACAGCATGCAGGGATGACTGGTGGCAACAGGCCACCAAGATTGTGGTAAAAAACACTGAAACGAAAAACAAACTAGTGAAAAACGCCAGGGGAGCCGATCTATGAAACAACTGCCGCTTTTATTCAATTAAAACGCACAAAATCAAAACGTTTTTCGTCTTACTAAGTAGTAGGACTTCTTCAGAAAATCAGCAGTCCATTACATTCAAACTTTTTATAAACTTTGAAACAAGTTGGCACCAAAAACGCATTGGTACTACTAAAAATTTAAAGCTATATTACTTTTTAAAATCCTATCTTAATAAATACTTCCTAACAAATGTTTTCATTAACTCTAATAAAATATATATATATATTGTGATCCTGAGTTTAAATATCAATATAAAATCTACAATCAATTAAAACCAATGTAGCATGACTAAAATGGATATATATATTATTTATATTTATATTGTACAGGAAATGCGATGCATCTATTATTCTAATAGCAGCTTCCTTTTTTTAAAAAAAACTTAAATATATATATGTGAATGTGGGTATATATAACACTATATTCGTATTTCTTATATTTTTATTTTTATATATATATAAAATTAATGTTTATGCTCATGATACATGTTCGTATTCCAATATGTGTGTTTATAGACACAAAACTAAAATTTATTTTACCATATTATATACATAAATTTAAAACTAACTGCTTTCTTCCATTTACCATTGCATGACATCACAAAATACCAAACTAATATTCACCCGTATATAGCTGGATTTATACGTGATAGTTGATACATATTTTGATATGTTCATAAATAAAGGTATTAAAAATAAGGGTATTAAAAATGATAAATCGACTATTTCTAAACAAAATACATCTTCATGTATATAAATGTATATAATCATAATAATATTACTTTAAAAACACATAATGAAATTTCATTCCATATTGCATTATTGATGCATTATAAGCTTTTATCTCTCTAATCTCTTTAATTTCAATAAACACATTATCGAACATTTATTTATTTATTTATTTATTTATTTGTAGTTGTTTTACCAGGATAGTCCATTGGGCCAATATGAACCCATTTTCAATGGAGTCTGGGAGAAAAAAGCAGAAGAAAGAAGGGTTAATATATGTTACAATTTTAATATTATTATACAGTTTGATCAAACAAACAATGTAAATAAATTATGCAGTGTGAGAGTGAAGTAAAATTTATTACATATACAAGAGCATCAAACATGTGGTGAAACATACAGAAAAATATTACATTACATTACATTATTTACAAGATTATGCAGTTAGAGAATTTATCATTGAGACCTGGGTACATATAGGCATTCAACCTTATTTGCCATAACAATTCTATTTTTTCTAATAATAAACTAGTAGGTCCTCCTCTTGTATCTTGATTTACTTGTTGGTTGATTTTGAATCTAAACTTATGTTCAGGATAAGATATTACATGTCTTGCTAACGCATTCTCTTCTTTATGCTGACGAATATTTCTCAGATGTTCTGACACTCTCTCTCTTAATTTACGATCTGTTTTGCCCACATAAAATGATGGGCATGCTTGGCATTTAGCTATGTAAACCACTCCTTTGGTATTACAATTAAACTTCCCTTTAATATTGATCTTATATCCATTAATATCAGTATTACTCCCCACATCCATTATATGACAATAGGAGCAGTTTCCACATTGCATCATGCCTGGACTTCCAACAAACGGATGTTTTTGCTTCTGAAAGATTTGTTTAAAGCTATTCGCTTTCCTCCAAACAATTTTTGGTGTAAAATTGAATGTGGAACCTAAGCTGACATCATCTTTCAATAAGGACCAATTTTTGATTATTATTACTTTTATAAGTACATAATTAGAACAGAAATTAAATATACATACCAAATTACACTCCTTATTTGCTGCAGTTAGCAGACTTTGATTTAGTGCTTGTGAATTTCTTACATCAATTTTATTTTCTAATATAGGTGTATATAACCCACTCATTCTTTTTGATGTTACTTCAAAAATTATTCCTTCTATAAAATCACGTGGATATGCTCTATTCAAAAACAACTGTTTTAATGTCGAGCATTCCTCCTGAAATTTTTCATCCGTTGTTATCTTTCTTGCTGCTCAGACTAATTGGCTTTTCAGCACTGAATGTTTTTAATACAAGGGGTGAGCACTCAAGAAATGTAAGAATTTGTTCGAATATGTGGGTTTCCTATACACCCAAGCTTCATATTGTTTTAGTTGAATATTTTTAGTCAGTTGTATATTTAAATATGATATAGATGTAGTAACGAAAGTATATGTGAAATTCAAAAAATCAGTAGATTGATTTAACATCATGACTATATGTTCAGCTGCTTGTGTTGTACCTTCAATTATTACAAAATATCATCAATGAATCTCACATAAAACCTTACTACATCTTGAAATAGGGTATCGGGAAATATATATGTACTTTCCCAATATGACATCACCAAATTTGCATAACTTGAACCGCATGGTGATCCCATAGCTACCCCTTTCTTTTGTGCATAATATTGATTCTCAAAAAGAATAAAATTGTAGGAAAGTATTATATTCAGTAATTCTTGTACTAAGGAAATTTCAGATTCCTGGGCATTTTTTTGGCACATCCTGGCGACAACCCATTCTATCCCTTCATTATGTGGGATACTCGTATATAATTCTTTAACATCAATTGTTAAAAAAATATAGTCTACTTTGTATGCAAACATATTCAATCTTTCCAAAAAGGTCCAAGAGTCTTTTATAATCCATTCTTCTTTTATTACATATTTTTAAGAATTGAATCTATACATTTGGCACACGAGTATGTAGACGAATTCCTTCCATCTACTATTGGTCTAAATGGAGGATTCTGTAAATTTTTTATGAATTTTAGGCACTCCAAACATACAAGGTGCTCTTGGTGCCATCACCATCAAATAATTAAAGATATGTATGTCTATTCTTGCTTCAATGAACAATTCATTTAATAAACTTTTTATAAATTGGTTAGCCTTGTTATACTCATTGAGTGATGCTATTTGATAGATATCTGTTGTTAAAATCTCTCTGATATGCTGTACATAATCTGGCATGTCCATAAAAACTAAACCCCCACCTTTATCTGGATTCATTATTCTAACATTAGCCTTTAATAAACAATCCAGGCTTTCCCTCTCCTCTATATTTAGATTATCAATAAAATTAGAGCTATTTTACTCAATTCTCTTAGATCCAATTCACATATTTTTTCGAAAATGAAAAGTGAATTATGTAGTGGTGGATTGAAACAACTTGCGACTCTAAACTTATTAATAACATTTCGTTGTTCTCCTAATAAATGTTTTAAATTCAATTTTCTGATGAAAAGCTTGAGATCGCAAATGGTTTCTGCCCAATTCATCCTACATGATGGAACAAAAGTTAAACCTTTAGAAAGTGTATCCAGTAAACATTGTTTGACCTGAAAAGAAGAAAAATTATAAGCAGTAAAGTCCTTTTTCTTGTTTTTTATCAATACAGGTCCAAAAATTTGATCATTCACATTGGTCATCTCCTGTTGTTCTGGTTTCTCTTCCTGTTCTATTGTTTTTTCCAGGTGTATCTCGGAAAACCCTGATTGTTATTCTTATTGGATGCTCCATTATTGGCCTCTGTTGATCTAAAATTATTATTGTTATTATGACCTCTTAAACGTTCACTTCTTCTCACTTGATTGTCTTCCATCACAATATCATCCTGTTGTTGTTGTATGGGAGAATGTATTATCGGCAAGTTGCTGTTATTATTGTTATTTGCCCTTAAAATCATCTTAATTTTTATCACTTATGAAATCATCCAAAGAATCTAATTGTTTATTAGGCCATACTTGAGCAGATGGAGGTAATGGATATGCCAGACCTTTTTCATATTGTACTCTATCTATCTCCAATTTTTTGATTTTTATTTTTCTCATTTTCTCTATATGCTGTTCTATACTTTGAAAACACCATGTGTATTCATATTTATACCTTGAAAAATCACTATGCTGTTTGATCATTGTGTCCAATTTTTCTATTTTTTCTTCTATTTCTTTTATTGTCAAAGTATAGTGTTTTATCATGATCTGCATTAACTGAAATCCTTGCTGATTAAATAATTTAACTAAGTCTTTATGAAATTCTGATCCTGGGACTAAGCCCGTAGGATAGCACCAGATTCTGAGCCCTTTTGGCACAATTTCTGCTCTTAGACACTCCTGAAAATATTCGATTTCTAAATTTAGTTTCCTGTATTTAAGCATATTTGCATCCAGTTCATTTAATAAGTTCGACAATGCAATATTATTACCCTCTGAAGCATTTGAATCGTTCATGCTTTGATTAGATCTGAACAAGCCTATAGGTGATGTGAGCCAATCTTTTAAATTGGGCATTTGAGTTTCTCTCAAATTAGTTTGATTTGCCACATTGTGACCACTTATACTTAGTGTTGAATTTGCTGGTATTGTGACAACATTTTCTTGAGCTGTTACTGTCATAAATTGCCCCGGCTCACAATTCCGTTCATTCATTTGCTGTGATTGATTATTTAAAACAGTACCTGCTTCCATTTGTGATGTTTGCATCTGTTCCGTTGTGGCTGACCCCATCATTTGGCCAGGTTGTAATTCATCGGTGTTGACCCTTCGGTCCCGTTGTGCTGGCTGCCTAAATGCTGTTGAATTTTCTATGTTTATTTGGGTGTTAGCCATCCGGTCCTGCTGTGCTTGTTGTGTAGCCGCTACATTATCCAGTCTTAAGCTCATTGTCTCAACTTTTTGAGACAATAGTTGGATGAGCATAGTAAGTTTACCCATCGCATCTCCTTCATAAATTCCAGATGGACAGGTCTGACGTACCCATTACTTCCACCTGCTCAAGTATGGCATAATAAACAAATAGATTCTTTGGATGACTTCATAAGTGATAAAAATGAAGATGATTTAAGGGCAAATAACAATAATAACAGCAACTTGCCGATAATACATTCTCCCATACAACAACAACAGGATGATATTGTGATGGAAGACAATCAAGTGAGAAGAAGTGAACGTTTAAGAAGTCATAATAACAATAATAATTTTAGATCAACAGAGGCCAATAATGGAGCATCCAATAAGAATAACAATCAGGGTTTTCCGAGATACACCTGGAAAAAACAATGGAACAGGAAGAGAAACCAGAACAACAGGAGATGAACAATGTGAATGATCAAATTTTTGGACCTGTATTGATAAAAAACAAGAAAAAGGACTTTACTGTTTATAAACTTTCTTCTTTTCAGGTCACACAATGTTTAGTGGATACACTTTCTAAAGGTTTAACTTTTGTTCCATCATGTAGGATGAATTTGGCAGAAACCATTTGCAATCTCAAGCTTTTCGTCAGAAAATTGAATTTAAAACATTTATTAGGAGAACAACGAAATGTTATTAATGTGTTTAGAGTCATAAGTTGTTTCAATCCACCACTACATAATTCACTTTTCATTTTCGAAAAAATATGTGAATTGGATCTAAGAGAATTGAGTAACAATAGCTCTAATTTTATTGATAATCTAAATATAGAGGAGAGGGAAAGCCTGGATTGTTTATTAAAGGCTAATGTTAGAATAATGAATCCAGAGAAAGGTGGGGGTTTAGTTTATATGGACGTGCCAGATTATGTACAGCATATCAGAGACATTTTAACAACAGATGTCTATCAAATAGCATTACTCAATGACTATAACAAGGCTAACCAATTTATAAAAAGCTTATTAAATGAATTGTTCATTGAAGCAAGAATAGACATACATATCTTCAATTATTTGATGATGATGGCACCAAGAGCACCTTGTATGTTTGGAGTGCCTAAAATTCATAAAAATTTACAGAATCCTCCATTTAGACCAATAGCAGATGGAAGGAATTTGTCTACATATGCATGTGCCAAATTTATAGATTCCATTCTTAAAAAATATGTAATAAAAGAAGAATGGATTATAAAAGACTCTTGGACCTTTTTGGAAAGACTGAATATGTTTACATGCAAAGAAGAATATAATTTTTTTTTAACAATTGATGTTAAAGAATTATATACGAGTATCCCACATAATGAAGGGATAGAATGGGTTACCGCCAGGATGCGCCAAAAAAATGCCCCGGAATCTGAAATTTCCTTAGTACAAGAATTACTGGATATAATACTTTCCTACAATTTTATTCTTTTTGAGAATCAATATTATGTACAAAAGAAAGGGGTAGCTATGGGATCACCATGCAGTTCAAGTTATACGAATTTGGTGATGTCATATTGGGAAAGTACATATATATTTCCCAATACCCTATTTCAAGATGTAGTAAGGTTTTATGTGATATTCTTTGATGATATTTGGTAATAATTGAAGGTACAATACAAACAACTGAAATTTTAATCATGATGTTAAATCAATCTACTGATTTTTTGAATTTCACATATACTTTCGATACTACATCTATATCATATTTAGATATACAACTGACAAAAAATATTCAACAAAAACAATATGAAGCTTGGGTGTATAGGAAACCCACATATTCGAACAAATTCTTACATTTCTCGAGTGCTCACCCCTTGTATCAAAAACGTTCAGTGCTGATTTGCCAATTAGTCCTAGCAGCAAGAATGATAACAACGGATGAAAAATTTCAGGAGGAATGCTCGACATTAAAACAGATGTTTTTGAATAGAGCATATCCATGTGATTTTATAGAAGGAATAATTTTTGAAGTAACATCAAAAAGAATGAGTGAGTTATATACACCTATATTAGAAAATAAAATTGTTGTAGGAAATTCACAAGCACTTAATCAAAGTCTGCTAACTGCAGCAGATAAGGAGTTTAATTCAGCATGCATGTTTAATTTCTGTTCTAATTATATACTTATAAAAGAAATAATAATCAAAAATTGGTCCTTATTGAAAGATGATGTCAGCTTAGGTTCCACATTCAATTTTACACCAAAAATTGTTTGGAGGAAAGCGAATAGCTTTAAACAAATCTTTCAGAAGCAAAAACATCCGTTTGTTAGAAGTCCAGGCATGATGCAATGTGGAAAATGCTCCTATTGTCATATAATGGATGTGGGGAGTAATATTGATATTAATGGATATAAGATCAATATTAAACGGAAGTTTAATTGTAATACCAAAGGAGTGGTTTACATAGCTAAATGCCAAGCATGCCCATCGTTTTATGTGGGCAAAACGGATCGTAAATTAAGAGAGAGAGTGTCAGAACATCTGAGAAATATTAGTCAGCATAAAGAAGAGAATGTGATAGCAAGACATGTAATATCATATCCTGAACATAAGTTTAGATTCAAAATCATCCAACAAGTAAATCAAGATACAAGAGGAGGACCTACTAATTTATTATTAGAAAAAATAGAATTGTTATGGCAAATAAGGTTGAATGCCTATATGTACCCAGGTCTCAGTGATAAATGTTCGATAATGTGTTTATTGAAATTAAAGAACATAGAGAGATAAAAGCTTATAATGCATCAATAATGCAATATGGAATGAAATTTCATTATGTGTTTTTAAAGTAATATTATTATGATTATATACATTTATATACATGAAGATGTATTTTGTTTGGAAATGGTCAATTTATCATTTTTAATACCCTTATTTTAAATACCTTTATTTATGAACATAACAAAATATGTATCAACTATCACGTATAAATCCACCTGTATATGGATGAATATTAGTTTGGTATTTTGTGATGTCATGCAATGGTAAATGGAAGAAAGCAGTTAGTTTTAAATTTATGTATATAATATGGTAAAACAAATTTTAGTTTTGTGTCTATAAACACACATATTGGAATACGAACATGTATCATGAACATAAACACAAATTTTATATATATATATATATAAATAAAAATATAAGAAATACGAATATAGTGTTATATATACACACATTCACATATATGTATTTATGTTTTTTAGAAAAAAGGAAGCTGCTATTAGAATAATAGATGCATCACATTTCCTGTACAATATAAATATAAATAATATATATATATCCATTTTAGTCATGCTACATTGGTTTTAATTGATTGCAGATTTTATATTGATATTTAAACTCAGGATCACAATATATATATATTTTATTAGAGTTAATGAAAACATTTGTTAGGAAGTATGTATTAAGACAGGTTTTTAAAAAGTAATATAGCTTTAAATTTTTAGTAGTACCAATGCGTTTTTGGCGCCAACTTGTTTCAAAGTTTATAAAAAGTTTGAATGTAATGGACTGCTGATTTTCTGAAGAAGTCCTACTATTTAGTAAGACGAAAAATGTTTTGATTTTGTGCATTTTAATTGAATAAAAACGGCAGTTGTTTCATAGATTGGCTCTCCTGGCATTTTTCACCACCAAGATTGTGGTGTTTGAACAGGGCACATGCATTAAAGTAAATGCAGATATTTATAGAACAATAGGACCTATGTCCCAACAAATGTTTTGAGATTAGACATACCCACTGAGGTGTGGAATTGCATTGTTTATGCACATAGAGTAGGGTGTAAAAAGAAACCGCCATTAACATTTAAAAGTACTTTTACTCTACACTACATTCCTATTGACTGCAGGTGTATATCCCCTACATGTATTAATACACTAGGCAACATGCAATAGATTGTGTAATGGGTTTGGCTAGTTCATTATATATCTGACCTATATCTGCCATACTAACTGTCCAAGATGCAGATGTTACTGCTACATAGTTATATTTTATATTTATATGTATGTATCTACATATCTGGATGTGTTCACGTGACATTTTCAGTTAAATTTCTACAAAACCCTACATTTCATGTAGCACACTCACATTTCTGGGGGACACCTTGACAAGTGACTCGTGTGCCAGATTTACCTATGCATGCCAGCCATTTACCGACTGTTGAGGACTGTATATATGCTTCACAGCTACTGGCACTTCCTTCATCCACTTTATATGGGACTGCCCAACTGTGGGTTGACAGCACTTAATACAACAGTACTATTTATTTAATGCAGGGGTACAACAACATTTCAAAGTAAGTGACACAGACACACTCCAAGTATTATACCTTTATTAATTACATTAAACTCTCTTTTCTACAGGCTCTCTCCTTTATTTGATATTACAGTGCATACGGAAGACCTATTCAAGACATATTATACCTTTATTGATAGGTTACAACACTCTTTTTCAGGCTCACTCACTTATTTTATATGACAGTACATGCAGAGATAGTATTCCAGACTTATTTTTCCTTTATTAATGGGTTACTACACTCTATTTCTGGCTCTCTGACTTATTTTATATAACAGTACATGCAGAGAAATTATTCAGGGCATTTTATAGCTGTATTATTGGGCTACAACACTTTTTTCATGCTCTCTCAAATATTTTATATAACAATACATGCAGAATAATTACTAACCTGCCTGGTGGCACAGCCTTAGCAGCCTATCTGCATAGGCTTGCTGATTCGCAGCATGGACACCTGCAGCTGTGAAGTAAATGAAGGGATATTGAGACATACCTATCCATTATATAGACTATATTAGCATGTCTTACATACGGCATTCCATGGCTACCTACTCAGTAGTGGGGCATCTTGCATATGACGGGCCTCCTGGATCCATTGGTTCAGTAGGTCCTGCTTCCATCTCTTCAGGTCTGCATGGTGGTGATGGACCTGCTCACCAGCCCGAGGGACGCCTGTGGCACTGGTGAGATCATGAGCCAACCAGTTCCAAGCCTCTGCCTTATACTCCATCCCTTGGAACTGGCCCTGCAGGAGTCGAGACTCATGACAATGGACAAGGAGCCAAACCATGTATTTTGATTCCTCGATGCCCCAGCATTGCGCTCGAAAGCAAGCACCCTCTCCAGCACCAGACATTCTAACTGCAGATGGGAGCTACAATCAGTTATGACTAATATTCCCGCCTATGGAGCTTAAATATGCCACATTCCCCGCACTTTTTTGTGATTGGCCATTTTTGAAAATTCTCGGCTCACTGCAGACCTGCTTAGCAATGGTTAATATACCATTTATAAGTATATGTATGTTAACAGTGGATGTTTATCCTAAGCTGGCATGGCTTAGTGGTTCAGTACTTTGATTATGGTGCACAGTGTCCCGGGTTCAAACCTTGTCATTGCTTTTTATTTTACTATTGTCCAGACAGGTTAGGGGGTGTGGCTGTGTTTAGGCAACTTTGCTCTACGTTGCTCCACGTTACTCCATGTTGCTCCACATTGCCCTACAGTCCACTGGTTAGCATGGTGCGCAGCTCCGCGCAAACTCATTGCTGAGTAAAGCGCTGCTTAACTGTGGGCAACTAGATTGTACTGGGTAAAGCGCTGCTTAGCTGTGGGCAACTATATTGCGCTGGGTAAAGCGCTGCTTAGCTACGGGCATTTATATGTCAAGATCCTTCTTACATTTCTATATATACATTTTGTTCACTGATACATAGGCCATTTCAATGCTTTTTAGTAATATTTTAGTCATATATATGTCAGGAATTATTTCATATGCTAATTTAAAACATAAAATAGACAGGGGAGTGGTGGGACTCGAACCGTGAATGCCTCCTCTTTGTGTGAAGGCTCTACCACTGCGCTATTGCTATTTGGATTAATTTGCATAAACATTTGTTATTATGCTCTTCAATGTCGACATTGCTAACTCTAGCTAAGCTATGGGCACACCCACTCAAACACGTGCAAATACGGGCAGCTATATTAGGAATTAGAAAAAAAAAATTTACATTTTATAACTCTACTGGGGGTTTACAATGTGAAGGAGTGTAGTGTTGAGTATGTTGACATTTGAGCGGACTCGCTCATGTGTGTTGATATTTCACAATTCAGACACTTGCAGGGGTGTGGACCTTAGGACTGCCCGGCAGTCTGACACGCCCCCTGCCTTCCTGCACAGTCCGTGTAGGACTTGAAGTGGAGTCACCGTGCCCTCATGAATATGCATGGCATGCTGACGCATACCGTTCAACTGTAGTTTCCGAGTAAGAATTATTTAGTCTTACACAGAGGTTTCGTGAATCTGGGGTATTGTTTAACATCAGGATCTAGGCATACAGTATCAGGGAGATATATTTCCATAAGAACAAGATAACTGATTAGGGTGAGAGACAAAAATATAAGAAATTGAAGAGAGGTCAAACTACAACTTTGAAAACTGAAATAAACAAGCTGGACAAACAGATTAAGCATAGTGTGAAACAAGATCAAGAGAAAATTGAGGAAAATTTATATAAAGATATTGAGCATAATAGGAAACCTTTTTATAGAAAGACATGTAAATTAATAAACTGCGTGCAGATTCAAAAATGTATTCGCAGACACGGGAGATTATACATATATTTATAAAATCTTTTGGAAACAGTTTGAGTCCATAAAAGGGGTGATAAGTTGTCATAGTGACATCGAGGTAACCTTAGATGCTGAAATCAAATTAGATTATATTGATAAAGAACTGTGAAACTGGATCCAAGCAAAGCACAGGCAGGAGACATTAGTAACAATGACCTGAGAACACTTCAAGAACTTACAGTACCATTATATTTATTATTCACCAGGTCATATAAATATGGGGAGATTCCTCAAGATTGGAGACATGCTTATTAAACCTGTGTTTAAGGGAAAACAATGGAGAAGGTAATACTGGATAAGCTATTATCAGAACTGGATAGGTTTGGAGTTGAAATCATATATCAGCATGCATATGTTGAAAATAGATCTATTACCTGTAACATGATGTTCTATAACAATATAAAAATGATGCTGATGTAATTTATATAGATTTAACTTCAGCATTTGACAGGGTCATGCACAAAATATTAATCATTAAATTAGAACAACTAGGTATTGATGTACTCTTGATAAGATGGATAGCTACATGGCTTATAAATAGGACATGGCAAGTATCATACAGCAACTGGACAGGTGAAATCCTTGATTACAGTCAGGGTGTTTCACAGAGGTCTATCTAAGGCTCTTACTTGTTTAGATTGTATCTTTCAGATCCTATCTTTGTCATCTGAAGTGTTCTGCAGTCTATATGCAGATGACCTGAAGCTAGGTAAACTGATTACATATGTTACAGATAAAGCATGTCTGCAAAATAACTTGACTAAACTGACCATTTGGGCACAGGAGAATAACATGCTGACAAATACATCAAAAACTAAGCATATGAGATTTTGGAGATGTAAATTGAAAGGTGAATATTTAATACAACACACAGCGATTGAAATATTTAAGGACTTGGATATATGGGTAGATCCAGCTATGAGTTTTTCTAATCATATCAACCAGTTAATTAATGATAGTTATAGAACTATAGGTTGGATAAAAAGGTTTATAAAGTCTAGGAAATCAAAAAATGATGAAGTCATTGTTTGTTAGTTACTGTGACCCCTATGCACTGGCCCAGCAATCAAGGAGCCTCAATCCTCACCATTAACACCAGTGAGGAGTGTCCATATAGGGAAAGGATAATAAATACACACACACTAAAGTACAATTTCTCTTAAGACCACACAGAGATCACAGTCAGTCTGAGGCTGTTTTCTCCCTTTCTCTCCAGTTCCCCAATAAGACTCCCCACAGGCACAGCAATAGGGTCCAGATCTCACCCTAGTGGGCAAGCTAAAACCTCCAGCATCCTCTCTGTCCAACCAGTGCTTTCTGTCCCTGCCCAAGTAGCTGACACACACACACTTTGAGATAAGAGTTATATACAACCACACAGACACTCTTGGGGAAGGCTGGCACAGGTTCTCCATCTGTGCCCCTTTTACCCAGACTATACAGTAGTTCCACTTGCCACTACCTACTAATATTTATCAACTACTAAAAGGCCCTTATGAAAGGGTGTCCAATTGTACTGTGCAATATTATTATCCAAATGGTATGTGTGACTGAACAGCAAGGCTATCGGAGTGGCTTTGTACAATATCACTAAATGCATGCAATGTACTCTTAGAGCTTAAATGATCTCTACACAAAACAGCCACAGTTGAAAGGTTTAAAAATATTTAATAATAAAGAATAAAACAACAAGACAATCCTTCTTACTACACAGTACTAGTCAAGAGTTCAGAGATCACAGAGAAATACTTAAAATAATATAGTAGAAAAGTTCTGACATTAATATAGAAAAAATAATGTAATCTTCTTAGTTCCTAACTATATCTAAGAGAAAACACAGTTCTAAAATAAACTTACATATAGAACACAGGCAGAGTGCTGGTGAGTTGGATGTTCTCCAGACAAATGGTCAAATGCTCTCATTCTTTCTGTCCTTAATTGATAGCACAGTACCACTGATTCATTTCAGATTACATCATTTCTTTCTTGTTCCCAGGCTAACAGAAACTCAGAGGTCAATAGCCCTTTTGATCTTGCAGCTGGTCAGGAGGCCAGAGCAATAAAATAAATTATACATGCAAATTCTAGCAATTAACTCTGGTCTCAAAACAATAGCCAAAATTCCTTCATCCAGACATCTTGGCTGTGAGCCCTGAGATCAAAGACAGTCATGAAATGCTTGACCTATCAGCTTTCTTACAGAAGAGTGCACTGTTGTTACATTTTTGCACTTCAACATCCAATACAGTCTTTTCACATTTAAGAGAACAAGCCTGTGGCTTATATTAATATTTACAAATGACAGAATTATCTACAAATTCTATATAGCTAGGCTGGCAGCCTTCAACTATCTTCACAGTTACATTAGACCTAAACTTGAGTATGGAATATCAATATGGAAATCCTATAAGAAAACAAGCACAGCTAAACTAGAAAGAGTACAGCAGAAATATACCAAGGGCATCCATGGGTGTGAAAATGTAAGTTATTATGAAAGACTAAAATATCTGAAATTGTACAGTGTCTTTTACAGACATCTAAGAGGAGATCTTATTCAGGCATATAGGGCATTTAGAGATAACTACCTCTGGAAATATTTGGGGTTATCAAAAAGTACTAGAGAACCATCAGACAACCTATGTAGAACATTCTATAGGAATGAGAAGTGTACTAATTGTTTCTATGACAGAGTAGCTGAGGCATGGAACAGACTACCAAATTATATTAAAGCAAGTACTAGTTTATATATTTTAAAGAACAGCTTGGAGACATTATGGGAGCAAGTGTTCTGGAATATAGGCAAGTGCTTGAAATATTTGTATGCATATATGTATTTCCATATGTAAATGAGTGTGACACCATCTCACATTAGCCTGGAATATAGGCAAGTGCTTGAAATATTTGTATGCATGTATGTATTTCCATATGTAAATGAGTGTGACACCATCTCACATTAGCCTTTCAGGTGTTTTCCAGTGAACTGTTAGAAGTACAAATTTAATTGCAGAGTAATGGTAATGATGCAATGTACATGTTTTGTATGTATGACTTGTAATTATCTTGCACACTTGTCAATAATGTACACATAAACACAAGACTTGCATTCACTGATCTGGAGATGAACAGTCAGGAATGCATGGGTGGCACTCCATTATCTGATATCTGCAACTATCACCCATCACATAATTGTTCAACACACCTTAATGTGACAGACATACAAGTCTTTATCTAACACAACAAGCAATGTGAATTATATGATGTATGATTTTTCGCTAAAGTATGCTGTGAGTTGTGATCACAACACTGATGCCATCTATCAGATCACATTGCCCATGTCCCAAAACATGTCATGTAAACTACAAGTATATGCTGCCTGCTGTATGCTTTGATAAGACTTCTTCTGCAGCATCAGCAGTTAATACACTGTTCTATAAAATATGGATTTAGGCAGGTGTTCAAATAAAGCAAAGTGTGCATTGTATGAGTATATCAGTAAATGCTAACAAGCAGAACTGGTTTATCCAACAGATGTGATGTGTACACTTCCACTTAGTTGTAAAATTTGCACAGGGAGAGGGTTCCCCAAAGTCTTGTACTCCTTTTTAGGTCAAACATATGCATTGCAAAAGAATGGTGAAGTCATCGCTTCAAAGTGTACTGTCTGACACTTGTTATAAGACTTCTTCTATGGTGTAAGCAGTTAATACATGGTTCTATAGAGTGTGGAGTTTGACAAGCAAGTATTCTAATCCAGCATCGTGTAACTACTATAGTTGTATAACAGCAGACTGAGGAATGGCTTCAACAGCAGATGTGACCCAGAGGTTAAGATTGTGAGCTATAGTTTCTATGGTATAAGGTGGGATTTCCTTGCCTTTTTCTGCCTAGTATGTGAACTTGACCAAAACATTTAACCAGATGTTGCTCCCAGATCACCCCTGAAAATGGACTACGTTTCTAGTGGGCCTACCTTGTTAATAAATAGGTATCATGGGGGGCAGAGTCAAGATGGCCAACTGATAGCAGCAGTTTTTCTGAGCTCCATGAATCTAGTATAAAAAACAGGAATTAACTTATTTTATTTTAGTAAAAATACATAGAATTAAAAGATGAAAGTATAAATTATATTATTAGTAACTTTGGTGAAATTATAAAGGAGAATATATAATTTGTGGAGATGAGCACGTCAAAGAATTCTCATTCTGACATGGCTTTAAAAAAAGAAATGCAGCTTGTGACATCTGCTCTACAAGAACTTTCACTAAAAATGGATGATTTTAAGGAGAATTTACAAAACCTCAAGGAAAATTGTCAGAAACAAACAGATTCTCTCAAGGAACTTATACAGCAGCATCAATCCAGAATAACACACTTAGAAGCATCCCTGAATGATCTTGATGGAAGACTGAAGGAAGAAGAAAGCCAGAAAGATTTCCTTATCAGACAAAACACTTGGCTTCTCAATAAAGTGGATGACCTGGAAAACAAGGAGAGAAAATCAAATATAAGGATTTTTGGCATCCCTGAGAGAGCTGAAGGAGAATATATCATTTCTTTCCTGAATACCTGGATTCCAGAGATTTTAGATTTAAAGGTGGGTCTGTCCTTTGGTATTGAAATGGCTCATAGAGCTTTAGGAATGCCAGTGTCAACATCCTCCTCTACTCCCCCCAGATCAATAGTCATAAAGTTTCTATCTTATTTGGACAAGGAGTTGGTCCTAAAATCTGCATGGAGGAAAAGTTCATTAAAATTTAATCAATACCCAATTAGGTTTGAAAATGACTATTCTACCAGGGTTTTGGAAGAGAGGAAAAAAGCTTGACCATTAATAAAACTGTTGAAGCATAATAACATCAAAACTCAGCTTGTCTTTCCTGCCAGAATAAAACTCCTATATTAGAATGAGACAATATAATTGAATGCCTTAGAGGAAGCCACTGCCTTTATTTAAAACAATAACATTATTTCCTTACCTGAAGATATAGAATGAGCATCTGCATCTCTGAAGAGTGTTTGTGATAAATCTTCATGGACTGATGTTAAAAAGAAAAAACAAAAAAATGAGTCAAAGATTGCTGTTCCCATTAAATCTCTCAAAGCATCTACTGCAACTGGACTTTAATTTGTTTTATACTTGCTAAATCTTCAAGTAAGGTATGTCATGACAATATTTTTCGTATTGTTTTTCTTTCTCTTTTTGCTTTTTTCATTTCTATACGTTTTTTTGTTTCTATACAAATTAAATAACTGTTTATGCTTTTAGTATATTAGTATAATATTACTGGTTTATTGAGTGATATAATTGAACAGTAAGCTATCTTTGCTTTTATGACCTTAAAATGACATGCTTTATTTCAAATAATACATAGCCCTTTGCCCTGCTAAATGCTCTTCTGAGTAATTACACAGGCATAGTCGCTGCTTAGATTAATTTATCAAAACTGTTTTGGATACATGGGATAACAGGGCATATCTATGATGTAGTATATATTAACTAGTTTCTTTAATATTTATAACTTCTGATTGTTTCAGAATAAATATTGGTGCCTGTGTGAACAATAAGCTGTTTGCCAGCTTTTGACATAAATTGGGTCTCTCTGATAGTAATATGTTTGTATGTTTTATGGCACAAGGTTTTTAAATGGTTACAAGTTATGTTTCCTGCGTGTTTCTGGTAAGTGCTTGCTTCATAAAATTACTTTGTATTTAAAATAAGAATGATGACATGAATTTATAGACTGTTCTGCCTATTAAGTAGAAGCTTTAGCTGGGATCTGAAAGTTTTTATGTAATGGAAGAGGTGTGTTCTTATTTTTTAGAATGTTTTTAAATGGCTGTTTCAGATGTTCTAAATTTGCCGGTTATATAGACTTTAGTTATGGGAAAGGCTGTATGAAACTATTTTTTTATGTGTGTTGTATGGTTTGTGATGTCCGGAGGTAATTTCTTGTGTATTGAATGCTAATTTACTGATTGGAAGTATCTGACAGTTAAACATTACATTTGTTACTGTAAATAAGCAGACTTTATGATACAGTTAAAGTGAGGTCAGGAAAGTGTACTGTGTAGTGTGCTGGGTGGGAAAATGTCAGTTTGAAATTTAAGAAATGAAGCATTCTTACTTAGCTCCTGACAACATGCATTCTATGCATGCAGATCAGATTACATTACATTACATCTAATGTGTATATGCAAGCCTAATTGTGAATGTCAAGTCTCTGATTGGTTAATATAGCATAGTAGGCTTCTTTTACAAGAATTAAGAGCTACACTGTATGCAAACATATTCATGGTTCCCTTTTATAATAGTGACTATATTTTGTGATCAAATGTATACAGAAATATTATTTTTTCTTGTAAACAGTTAATTATAGCCACTATTTCTAGTGAATATACTGGAGTTTTTTATAAACAGATCTTTATACAAATAACTTTCCTATGAAGTTAGCAAGTGTTTAGTATAGACTTATACACTTACAGGAAATGCTTATGACTAATGGTAAGGATACTCAAATACCATACTAAATATATGTGTAAATAATTTTGATTGAACTATAATTACTTTGCATCTAATATGTTGATTTTCTTATTGTATCTTAGATATTATTTATGTTTCAGATGTCATGTTTTCAGTTATTATAAAGTCATGTTTTTAGTATATATAAGCACTTTATGACAGGGAAAGAGCTCAGTAATACCTATGACTTCTGATAACACAACAAACAAGTTATGAGTTTCAGTATTACCCTATTGCTATGGCAGATATTTAAAGCTAGTTCTATCTTAATTCTGTCTTTGAATCATTCACTTTTTAAGACCTGTTATCCATAGTAAGTTTTATATAAATAATGTTTTTTACTATTTTTTGTCATATTAACTGATGTCAGTTAATTATTAATGATTATAGTCAGTCATTTAAACTTCTGCTATTCCAAAAGTTTAGGAGTTAATTAAGGACAAATATGTCTTATGGAATATTTCTAAGAATCTATGTTAACATCTTTTGGGAATGACACACACTCACTATGTGCTAACACCCAATTCTTGTGAAGTTTTTATTTAGTGGGAGTTTGTCATGATAAGATTTATTCAGAGGGCAAGTAAATACAAATGCTAAATGATTCTTTGATTTGTTCTGCCATTTTGAAGTTCTTATAAGAACTAATACAGATGACATGCATAGGTATTTTGGGTAATCATTTAGATTGTTAATAAAGCTAATGTTTCCTTAGTCTAATAAGCACTAAATTCAGATTATATATATCCTAATATGTCTCTTTGTTTCCTTAGTGAATAATTACTGTATAAATGTTTAATGCTTTTAATAATAGTGTATGTAACTTATCTCTAAAACCTAACTGGAATCAATATCTGATTAGTTGTTTATCACTACTATTTTTCTCTTAATTTATAATATATTCTCCATTTTTTTACTGTGTTTTCATGGCTCGAACCAACAAAGGTTAATGGTTGGGATAGGTAGTCTAGCAAATTTAGTTTTGTTTGCTAGACTTGGAATGTATCTCATTCCATGTATAGGGTGTATTAATGTTTATATCAAAGTGAAATATGCAATTTTTTTGTTATTTAACTGTTTTTCTAATTTTGAAATGCCTGACAAAATTGTTTTACGTTTATGTTTCATGGGGAAAGTTACTAGGATTGAGATAAATAGAAATAAAACAATTGATATTCTGTTGTCCATTCAGAAAAAGTATTATGTATACAGGATTCTTTTAATACAAGTTCCTTTATTATTTGTTATCTTTAAAGAATTCTGATATGGATTTAACTTTGATATCCTTAAATGCTAATGGCTTAAACAACCCATATAAGAGAGCTAACCTACTAAGGTATCTTTAACTAAACAAGACTCAAGTAGTTTTCTCCAAGAGACACACTTTAAAATAAGTGACACATTTATGTGGGACCCTAAGGAATACACAATACTTGTTCAATCTTCTTATAAAAATAAGACCAGAGGAGTAACAATTCTATGGAAAAAGACTTTCCTAAATCCCCAAATTATTTACAAACATGTAGATAATGATGGACTCAAGGCCTTAGTTATACTTAAGTTTAACAATAGAATTTGGGCCCTGGCTAATTTATACTGGTTCCCAGGTATGGGGTTTGGACTAGTTAAAAAATACCTAGACTTTATTACAACCACTTCTAAAGGTAATATTATACTAGGAGGTGATTTCAACTGTATCACAGATATTACAGAAACTACCAATAGGAAATCTCCTAGACTATCGCCTTCAGCCAAACAGTTAAAAAATGGACAGAAATGTTTAAATTAAAAGACACCTTTAATGCTTTGGGACCAAATTCTTTACTATTCTCACACCAAGACTATAGACATGGTACCCAAACTAGAATAGATAAAATGTATATCTCACAAGATCTTTATTCTAAAATCTTGAATTTTTCAATACAACCTTGTCCCTTTTCAGATCATAATTCCCTGTTGTTAACAAAACACTTGGAATTCAATCAATTAGTTATTACTTCAAGGATTCCTTCTTATATCACAAAAATTAAAGATTTTAAATTTTGGATAACTTCTGAACTTCAGCTTTTCTTAGAGATTAATTATAAACCTGAAGCAAACACAATTATGGTTTGGGATTCTCTTAAGTCCTATCTATAAGGTAAAACCATTAGCTGGTACAAAAATAAAATTAAAGAATGGGACTCAGATTTACAGCATCTCCAAAATAAATTATTATCTCTTAAATCTAATAAGAACTTAATTGTTACAGATAAAATAAGAAAATAGAAGAAACAAATAAGAAATACAATGACATATTATCCAATAAAACTAATTTAGCTATGGAAAAACTGAAATTAAATGCTTATGCAATCTCTCCTAATCATCTTCATAACCCATCTATGAAAGTTATGATACAATCAAAAATTAATAACATTGATAGTATCTTTCATGAAGGGTAAAGGAAAAAGTATCAGATATAGGGGACATTCTGGAGGCTTTTAATTATCATAATGCAGAGCACCATAAAGATAAAATATGTACAAATTAATGTGAGAAGTTAGACAATATAGTTCCCAACATAACAAGAATTCCTGAGGAGCTTATGTTAGATTTACAAAAACCTATTTCTTAAAATGAAATTATAGATAGGATTAAAGGAAGTAAGTGTAATAAAACACCTGGAATAGATGGCTTAATTATTGAAATTTATAGATTGTTCCCTTCTTCTATAATCTCTCTCCTACATAAAGCCTCTCTTGAAGGTCAAACATTAGCAAATAGTCCTCCTTCTTGGAGATATTCTCTAATTTCCCCTATATTAAAGGAGAATAAGGCCCCTAATCATTGCAACTCATATAGACCTATTTCTTTGTTGAATAATGATTATAAACTATTTATGTCAATTATTGTGAATAGATTGAAAATACCCATATCTAAAATAATAAATGAAGACAAAACTGGTTTCATACATAACAGACATACACAGGATAATATTAAAACAGTATTAACACTGATAGATTACCTCAATAGAGGAAACTATGAAGCATTGATAATAGGTCTAGATATTCAAAATGCCTTTGACTCCTTAAATTGGGGTTATTTATTTAAAGTCTTACTGTTATTTGATCCCCCCTGTTTTATCAATGATAAAGAAAATCTATGAGAATAATAATAATTCTGAATTTCAATATTAATGTTCAACTAATATAATAATCAATTTTCTATTGAGTAGTAGTGTTTAGAAAATAACAAGTTCAAGTTATAAGTATTTAATGTTAGTATAGATGGTTTGAACATTGTTGCCAATAATGTTCATATGCTGGTTTAATTTGTATTATTTGATGAATTTATTCTATTTTATGTTTTAAGATACATATTTTATTTCATTACGTGCTTATGTGGCGTGTCATTTTGACAAACACAATGAATAGATATATACAGATACATACATGTAAATAATGTTTTTATACAATAAATATGTATTTAGGCTTCGTGAGAACTTCAACTTTAGTAGAAGAATTAGATTTTGCGTGTTTCTAAAATTTTAATAATTATGCAATAATTGTTTTCTTTCTTTTTTATAATTTAAAACACAGTTTAGCTTGTTTTAATGTACCTTTAAATCATTAATTGAATGTGTGACAATTAACTTAAATAATTAGTTCATTTATATAAAATGGCTTAATTGATTTTATATGTATGTCTGAAGAAGGCGAGGTAAGCACCTTGCTGAAAGCGCTTACAATAAAATAAGGTTTATTGGATTTGCCGGCTCTTATCGATTCCTTTCATTTTTAAAAGTTATTTTTTGTTTTTTCTGTTTTTGGTGTACTTCTACCAGGAAAGAAAATCTTTAAAGAAATCACTTCAACTCTGTTGAAATTCCTATGGTACCCCAAAAGAAATAGAGTGGCATATACTCATCATATCAGAAAATGGGAGCAAGGGTTAAAATTCCCAGAGACTGACACTTATATAAAGGCATCTATAATTAAAATAGTGATGAATTGGATAAATCCTAAATACTCTTCCAACTGGAAACAGTTACACTCCATTATACTAATAAATGAAAATTATTTATCAAAAAATGCTTTGGTAACTGACAAAGATAGCAAGATATGCCACTATTTAAGTTTAAATTTACAGTATAGTACAACAATATTAACTAAACTTACACTAATAAACAATAGTTTGATGTGTTTAGAAAATTAATTAACACAAATCTAGATATAAAACTGTGGCATAGATTTCTAATACCATTTACTATTACAAGGGATTTCCCTGATAAAACACATAGAGAGATTTTTGGTTTATGGGAAAACAGTAACCTATTTTGTTGGTTGCAATGTATTGAAAACCAACAAGCTTTGAACACACAAAGTATATTATCAACCTGTGGCCTATCCCCTAATGACTGATTAGTTCTTCAGAGTGTCACATCATACACTAAGGATCTGTGTAGAATAATACATAACTCATCCTTCAAAACCATACCAAAAATTATAAACTGGATTTTTGGAATTCTATATGATAATATCAGTGTTAAGAATTAATTATCATATCTATATAACACTTGAATTTTTTATAAGACAGCTCCTAAAAATTCTTACTGGCAATACCTAACTAAAGGGTTTCAAGTATCATTATCAATGGAAGATAAAACAGACATTTTATTTTCAGTTAAACTAACTTCTTATTCATAATTCTGGAGGATTTTTCATTGGACATTTCTACACAGATCCTTTTTGACACCTGAGAAACTCTCAAAAAATGAACCATTCAAACAGCAAGTTATGTTGGAGATGTCATCTGTCCACTAATGCTGACTGGTCTCATATTTTTTATGACTGTACTAATATTAAACCATATTGGAATGAGATTAACAAATTTATTCAAGCTATCTATACTGATATATTTGCTTTGAGAAAGTCTTTAATTTTATTGAATGTTGTTAATAGTAATAATATGAAGAAAGATGACCTGTATTTGTTGTGGACAATGTTAGCAATAGCCAGAAAATGTATAACTAGAAGATGGAACTCTAATGTAGCACCCACAATGGAGGAATTCCTGTCATCACTGAAGAAATGCATACTAATGGAGAAAAGAACTAAAGAGTTAAGAATTTTCCTAAGCCATTGGTTAATAGTCCGTGGAGGAAGGTTTTGAATTTGATTGATACCCTACAGATGGAACCAAAGTCTTCCTAACTATCATAGTTTATATATTAACTTATTATTTATCTACAAATGCTTTTATCTGAATCCTTTTTGTCAGGCTGAATGTAAATACTGTAAATAGTTATTGAATGTTATGAATGTATTAAATTATTGTGTTATTTCACCAAAATAAAAATAATTTGAGTAAAAAAAATAAATAGGTATTATTATTATTATTATTATTATTATTATTATTATTATTATTATTATTATTATTATTTGATGTGGATAATTCAACCAAGGGGTAACACTTACATGACTTACAGGACTGTGATTCCTACAATTGCCTTTTACATGAGTCATAGGGATTACAATACAAAACTGAAGTCATACCTTCAAGGGTCTGCTTTCTGACAGCTCTACTATTACTTCCCCGGTGGTATGAGCAGTTAATATATGGTTCTTTAGGATCTGGACTTAAATAAGAAGGTGTTCAGTTCTAGCAATGTGTAACTACTGTGGTTGTAGCACAGATAATTAAAAACAAGTAGCATGCCTTAATCAAGAGATGCGATGGAGATAATTTAACTAATTGGTAACACATACATAGTTACAGGATTTTGATCCCTCCAATCTGCTTTTAGGTGAGCCACGTGGATTCAAACAAAATACTGAAGTAATCAACTCAACTGTGTAAGTTCTGACACCTCAACGTGTGACTTCAGACAGGACTGACTTACCCAACAGATTGTGATATGGATGACTCAAACTTGTGTGAACAATGACATGTCTACAGAAATTTGAGCCCTAAAATCACATTTTAGGGGAGCCATAACCATTAAAACACACTGCTGATGTATTCCCCTCAAGTTATTACTTTATGACACTTCTGTAATTTGTTTTCTCTAGTGTCAGCTGTTAAACAGTTCAGTAGACTGTGAACTTAGATAAACAAGTGTTCAAGTCTGGAAAAGTGTACATAGTGAGTGTGTAACAGAATGCTAACAAGCAGGATTGCCTTGCACAAGAAAACTGATGTTTACAATTTCACTTTGTGGAAACACAACTGGAGAGAAAAAGGCCAATGTTTGTTCTACCTTCCATGGAAACCATATGCATTCAAGTATGATGCTCAAGTTATCACTTCAAGTGTGCATTTTCTAACAAATGAGATATGGTTTCTTGTGTGGCATCAACAGTTAATGCCCATGTCAAGAGAATCTTAACGTATATTGTATATGTTTGAATCCAGTAGTGTCTGATTTTTTCTTATTTTGTTCACAATATAGTGGCAACAGGCAAGATATTGATGTGTTACATGCTACATAGCAGTCACAAAGTGTAATAGCACCTATGATATTTACAGTAATTGCTGTATCTCCTTCTGAGTATTCACATTATAATGATGTATGTATTGCATTTTCTATTGCATGACGGTTAACACAAAGCACCATAAGTGATAACTTGAGTGGAATAGTTATTGTCATTTGCCATTTTCTGCCATAAACTGCTGAAAATTTACTTTTAGCAGCATGGCTTTGCTGATTGATGCACTATTGAGGTAGCTGCTAATGGCAGAAGACACCAAAACTGCTATAGGCCAATCTACAACTGTTAATTTGAAAACTCTAGCAGTTTGCACAGTTCATTAACATCCTGATGGTGCTGTTGCAACTGTCTGTGTGGTAAGTCATGTGTAGTGATCCAGTATTTGATTTTGTTGCACAATGTCTAATTCTGTACATATTTTCCAACATAATTTACATTGTATGTATATAGCTAGATAGATAGATAGATAGATAGATAGATAGATAGATAGATAGATAGATAGATATACATATGGTGATTACTTGCATACACATGCTTCCCACTCTAATTACATATTGCTTTGAAACAGTGCATGCAGTAGTTGTTGTTACTCAATAATATTAAGCACAGTTTTGTAGTGACTACTTCTTCTAGGAGGTAACTGTCATGAGTATTCTTGGTATCACATTTTTAATCATGTCCATAGGCATACAGAGAGACATACATACATACATAACCTCCACATTAATTCTGTCTGGCGAGATTTGCATTTTCGTAAAACTTTCCTGATTTCACACATCTCCCAAGTACATATTTCTCATCTATTATATTTTACAAATCTGTAACAACTTTTAGTGCAGCAAATGTTTTTATTTACTTTCTGTTGAATGTCACAGTTTTGTTTCAGTGGCATATCTTTGTGGATTACACTGCATAAAATGATTTGGGTGTTCTCGCTCTCTCTCACTCTCTCTTTACAGCATACATATTTCTACCATAACTATTATTCCATTCAGTATCAGTGCTTGTATGTGCAACATGTAAGGAGTTCCTTAATTTTATCAATCTGTCCACATATTTATGTCTGCCCGCTTTCATTATTCCTGCATTGGTAGTTTGATACAAATAGCCATAGAAATTTGTAAACATTTGTTACTTGCACGTGTTTTCAAACAACACAACTTTCCTTTTGCACATTTGCTAACTGTGTTGTCTTTTTAATACACATGACACTGCCAGTGAAGTTACCACATGTCCATTATTGCACTCAGTGCAATGTACTGCAGTATCAACCCTCTTTGTCCACTTAATGTTAGTTTCCCATTTTATGTATTCCTAATTGACCTAGGTGTTGTTGTGCAGTGCAGGCACACTCACTTACAGACATCAGGTTTGTGTGCACTACTTTGCTTACATCATGTACATGAGCCCTGCTTTACCTCATTGGGGCTGCAAACTTGTGTTTTAGGCTCCAGCACAGGCTGTTTAGCATGTAGACTGTCTCAGCTTCCTGCATATTTGATTAGCATTGCTGCTTGTCATGCACACTCAACTGATCCTTGAGATACCCTTTTTTTGCCCCTGCTGCATTGCTGCTTTCTGATTATTCATCATCCGATTATCCCATTTGTTCATCACTAGTTCAAGGATCATTCCAGAGGTGGGGTCATTTGAGAGGTGACATAATTCTGGCTGCCTTTAGGAATATTTTTGAGAGTTTTGTACCTTTGGGTCCCTAACCTGATAGATCATGCCTAGTACTGGCCTGGTGTTGAGTGTATAATGTGCATGTTAGAGAAGTTGTGTCACTCACCTCTACAGGGGTAGTAATACTTCAAAAATGGCTTATTCCCCTGAAAGCCAACTCTCCTGTACAATCTCCAGTCTCCATCAAGGATTCCTTTGCAGGAGAATGCATGCCAGCAGTGCTCCAGCACTCCTTTTATCCCCCATACCACCTTCAAAGGCACCAAAGCAGCTATTTATTGTAATATGGCCTTGGTTGTAGTCAGGGTTTAACCCTCTATGCCATCACAGCTGATACTCGTTTAATTATCTCCTTCAGATGTTATTCAAATAACTTTCTACCACATACTTTCCCTTGCAGTTCTTTTTAAAGTAAGAATTATTTGTTATAGGTTCATAGAAGAATACAAGGCTAATAGTGCAAGAGCCCTTACAAGCCTAGTTGTATTTAACCTGAGTTTTCCGATGTTCAATAGCTAGGTGAATGAAGTTCACAGAGGTATGATACTATGCTATGGTATCTAACACCAACTGCCTATTTTCATGTGTGGCAGGGGTGTCACCACAGGAGTAAATTTACAATTGCCCATCCATCCATCTAGGTTGCTCTTGAAGAGGTTCATGGAAGGGCTTTGCTACACGTGAATGGGAAGCTTGTCCAGAAAAGGAGCAGTCCATGAGAGATGTATCTATCTCTCCAACATGTTTTTTTTTATGTCAGAGGTTAGGTTAAGATCCCTGGAATGAGTGAGCATCATAAAATTGTCTCCAGACCAATAGTTGAATGAACATGCACACACACACGCACACACACACACACACACACACACACACACACACACACACACACACACACACACACACACACACACACACACACACACACACACACACACACACACACACACACACACACACACACACACACACACACACACACACACACACACACACACACACACACACACACACACACACACACACACACACACACACATTCAAAATTATCTGTTCGATTGAATAAGGAATCTGGCATGTATCATAGGTTAGTGTATTAGACAGTAACAGTAGTTGTGCAGTATAAAGTAAGAGTCTGTAGGTTGTTGTTAAATATATATATAGAAAATATTACAAAACTGGGCAAATAAAATAAACATGATAACAAATTTTGCATCCAAACTTTTTTGCTCTTCATAAGCCCTGTGGTACCAGATAAATAATCAGCTGTAATGTACTTGTGTATTCAAGCATTTCCACTTTGCTTATGTTGATTAATCATTTTCTCACTGCAGCCTCAGCATCTGAAGCTAGTCCATTCTTTTGACACATATGAATGGATACAGCCCACTTGCCAAAGCAGGTTAAAGATCAGAATACATCAAATTAAATTGATCATGTATACAGGATAATCACACACCATATTGCCATATTTTCTGCATTATTTTATACATGATATAACTAGACTACTATTACGCCATGCTTCTGTGCAGACACCAACTGTACATTAATGAATAAATATACATAATTTATGTAGTTTTCTTATCTTACTTACTTTATATAATTTAGTGCAATTTAATCCAAATTTCAACAAATATTACTTTATCCATCTGTTTAAGTGTTACACAGAATTAAACTCTAGCATTTCTTCATCATCTTATACCACTGATGGAGATGTATGTAACCAGATCTGTTTGTATAGCTCAGGAATATGAATATAGAAAATGTTCACCATCTACATAATATATCACATCATTTCAATAGGTATCATCTATATGAATATGTATCTGACCATCTGCAGGGTGGGTTACTACAAGCTATGGGAATTCCCATTGCTATATCTCTTTCCCAATTCAACTTTGTGAGGGCTAATATCCTCATTGAGTCACTCCCTTACTGCTAATATTAATATATTGTACAAGCATACGGTATAACATTTATGTATTTTAAATTGTTACTGTGTATTAGTAAGGCTTACATCCAGCTGTTTATTATAGTTGTAAAAATGGACATATTCTGATGCCTGTTACTGATGCTTTCATTCTGCTGTTTGCTGTATACTTATATATTTTAATTTATACAATTTATAATTTTATTTATAATTTATTTTTAAGTTTAATTCAATTATATTTGAAACATTTTTGTCCTCTAATAACTAACTAATTGGCCGAGGTCGTGTCTGAAGATTGTCAGCAAATCAGTTTACCTAACTGGTTAACAAAAGAATATAAGCCATACCACTCAACTGTCCAGATTTTCTCAGAATGTCAAGAATTGTGCCTCATATATTTGTCTGTTTCTCCAAAAATAGTGTTTTTCTGGAAAATTACTATTAAATAATTGAGGATTAAAGTCAGAAAATAATGACAGAAATCTGAGTTTTAGACAGTATCCTTTACAAAATCCATGCTGATTCAAAAGCTGTTATCCTATCAACTCTTTAGGTTTGTAAGACCAGTATTTAAAAACTGTTCCAATGTTTGGGCCTTTGTTTCCCCATTCATTATGGCTTTGTCTAGATTTCTTGCTCTAAGATGTTGAGAGGTATGATATAAGCAAAGAATGCAAAATGCAGGATATTATGTTTTAACTGCTGGATCATGAAATGGAAAAAAAAACAGAAATATAATGGCAAGATGTCATAAATTATATGATTATGGGTTAACTAAGATTTGAGATGCTAGCAGCTAGGAGGCATCCAAGCAACATTTCTGCAATTTTGTATAGTCAGACGAATTACTTAAGGCAATAAATATTGTAGGAACTGTAGGAGAAGGTTTTATTTCAATCAAACTTGTGTGTTATTCTCTGCAAAGTTTATGTTTCAGGGTGAAATCTCAGATGTAGGTTTGTTGTCTATAAATCATCTTCATATTGAAATGGTCAGATTTGTAATGCCAAATACAGACACGCCCCAATAAAAGTCCTAATGTAGAAGACCAAATATCAGACATTGCTCTTTTTCTTTAAACTTTTTTTTTTTGCAGGGGCAAGCCTTCCAGCATCCTTCCCCCAAACTTATATATACCAAGCCCGAGATCACCAAACCTCAAGACAAAAATGAGTATTCTGAGAAATCGCCATCTTAGGCTTGGTATGTGCAAGAATATTGTTTTTTTTTTTGGCTATTCAAGTTCTTTATTTTGGGATTCAATGTATGAGCTCCAAAATTTCAAATAGTTACCCTCTAAATCCTGTCACACAGGACAAACAGTGAGTTGAAATAAAATTGGTTCTAGCAATGCTTTTTTTACCTTGCTTACTTATTCTGTTTCAGTATTTTATTACCCCATCAACACAATCTGAATGTAGTCATGTTTTGACACAAAGAAATAATATAGTTTCACTTTATGCTGCAAGATAAATAGAAAGAACAGACAGCAATTGTATATTCCTTTATAATGAGCAGAGATGGGAAAGTCTCAATGTATAAATAAATACTATAACTGTTAAAATACTTATCACTATATATAGAACAGAACACTACTCTTTAAAGAAAAGAACATTTTTTAGGATCATAGGATCATGGTAGGTTACTAGCTAATGGCCTAGCCCCCCCTTACAAGCCCTAGCAAGATATCCCCCAAAAAAAAAAAGTCAGCACCTGCCTCTCCTCAATGAGGGATATAGGTAGAACCCTGGAAAAATTTGTGGTTTCCATTCCCACATCAAGGTTGTGCAAAAAAAGGGTCAGTCACTCTCTGATTGGACATACTTGTTGGAGGCCATGGATTCTATTTGTGAGATATTTATGTGGCCCTTCTAATTGGTGTAGGTGTTTGGAGAGGTACATACCAAATGGGGTGTTATACTCAATTACTGGCCTAATGAGGGAGGAGTACAGACAGATAATAACCTCCTTTTTTTCTGGATGCAATCCCTTTACTTATGAGATGAACCAAGTAAAAGGTTTTTCTGAGCACTACCACTACATGATGGTCGAATGTAAGACTGTTGTCAACCTGAGTACCCAGGTCTCTCACCACAGAATACACAACCAATGATTTCTTACAGGAGGTCAAAATCAAAGATGAAATTCCTCATAGTACTTTTTTTTGTTTAGATGTTAGTCTTTGTAAGAAATAACCCTCAGACTCAGACAAATACCTTTTGTGATTGTAGAAGGATAACCACTGTGATGACAAGAGGCTCAATGAGGCTCAAAGGAAATTAAAATCACAGTGGGCATTTGGGCCTCAAACATTAAGTAATTAAGAAATCTGCTCATGGAAATAACAGTGTTGCTGGGAAGAGTGATGTTTTTGCAAGTGCAGTTAAAGATTCTTGAACAGCATAAGCAGCAGCAACAGCAGCGAGTATGATTCATGAATGTGCACAGACATGCACAAGAGCAATTTCACTACATTGTAAGAATTGGACAGTGCAGTGGTGCAGCGGTAGCATTGTCATCTCACAGCAAGAGGTTCTCTGGTTCAATTCTTGGCTGGAGTGCCTTCTGTGTGGAATCTGCATGTTCTCCCTGCATTCGTGTGGGTTTTCTCTGGGTTCTTCAGTTTCCTTCCACATTACAAAGACATGTGTCTGGAGCGTTTGCCAGCGGGCCTCTGCTGAAAATTGGCTTTGTTCCATGTCAGACTTTCCCAGTAAACAAATGTTAAATAAATAACTGCAGGCCATGATGTGTGGCTCCCAGCATTATTTCTATGAAATTTTACTTATTGAAATAGGGATGAAATGAGAGCATATGAAAGTTAGAAAGGGGGATTAGCAAGAAGAATATAGACACATGGATGGAGCAGTTAGGAGTGGGGGAGGAGGAGAAAGTGTATTTTGGGGGGTTACCCATTTTTTCTCAAGAAGGGTAGATAGGAAAAGATGTATGGGAAGTCAGGGGATGGAAAGTGGACAGATGTACAAATCAGAGTCAAAGGAACAAACATATAAAGAACAAAGGAGAGGAGCTGATACAAGGGGTGACAATGGATATATAGAAATACTGATATATGGAAGACAGGTGATAGGTAACCATTTGAAATGTTACAACCTGCTAAAGAGAGTCCTGAAGAATGGAGACTGAATGCCTGAAAAACAGATTTGTATATATCAAGTCTGACATGGCCATTTCTAGAAAATTCTCTTTCCTCTGAGGTATGGTGATCTAAGATTTGGTATATATACATTTGGATTTGTGGGAGTCTTGCACTCCCTGCAAAAAAGATGTTTAACGGAAAAGAGCATTCTTCAGGATTTGCTCTTTTTCTGGGTTTTGAGTCTTTTTTCCAGCTTACTGTCATACCGCATTTTGAGTGTGGACATTTCAATAAGTAGCCCAAGTGGTGATGGGATGGACTGGGCAACAAGGAGAGGAGGGAGGGAGCACACAAGGAAGTAGAACATCATGGTAGGGTAGAGGTTGGGGATCCATTTTTGGTTGCACTGCCTAGGTTTGACCTAAGAAGATGCCTGTTACCACTTTGAATACCTTCCCCACTGGGTTGTGCCTCAAATGGTACACAAAGTAGTGTCAGGCAGTGTTGGAACTCTGCAAGTCACAGAAGGAATGTCTCCAAGCAACTAGTTTTAACATTAAGCCACTGGTCCACAAACTTCAAATCACTTCCTCCAACTCTACCTGGTAATGATCTGTGACCATCTGGTCGTGTCATTAGAATGAACTATAGCACCGCCTTCTTGTTATTGACCACCAGAGGCCATTTGTGACAACACCAGGTCAGATCCTACTCCAGGACCTCCATCTCCTCATTGAAAGGCAGGCCTAGAGGCAGATGGTGAGCCAGCAGGAGCTGTATGGCAGGATGGTGAAGTGGGAATCACTAATGCATTATCACAGGCCCAAGTGTAGCTGATGATGCAGAAAACAGCAAAACAGATGCAGAGAAATAAAACAACAAATATCAAGTAAAACTATAAAAGAAGGAGAGTGACAAAATAGAGAGAAAAATAAATCATTACTAGCCTATCTGCATCTGATGATCAGCCTTACAAGTAGGTAAAGTTAGATTAAACAGTTGCTTGGTATCCTATTAAGTCAGGATCTTTAATGCTGACTAAATATAAAATATCACAAATCCCATTTGGAAGAAGTGCATGTAAAGGTGTATCAGCATTGGGGGGGGGGGTGGGTGTACGACAATGTTTGTGTGGTGCTGTTGGTCATAACTGATTTTAAACTTTCCACTTGCGCATTTAAAACAGTGTTGTCCTATACCACTCTACTCAATCTAACAAACTTTTACTTACACTCTTTTTGGTGTATGCAGGATGGCAACTTAAAATGTAGAAATAAGAATTAATAAAGGTCTCCTTTCTATAAATACATGATCTAATGCAATTTCCTGCCAAGTCTTTCAAGACCAAAATATCTAAATACAGAAATTTCTACACATCACTTTTACATGTAAGCTTCATAAAAGAAGTACTTCAATATAATAAATCAAAAATTCAGCGACCTAAATCACAAAATTCAGTGAACTCATCAACCTGACACTTCCATATTAAAAACAAATTATTGATAAAATAAGTATAAAAATAACATCAAAATTCATTCAAATGATGTACAACTGTTTCCTTACTCACAGAGGACTATGTTTGTGAATATGTGAGCCATAACATTTCCCATCACCACACCTGATGCTTGATGGTAACATTTTCCTCAAACATGAACAAAACATTTTCCAAGATAAATTCTGATAACAAACAGCTGAAATTAATTTATTAGAAAAATAAGATTTTATACTTAAGTCCTTACCATGTCCTCTCTCATATTAGTGACAGTGCTGGTATATAATGCTTTGGTGTCAATTTTTAAAACAATTACATGATCAAAATCTGTGTTAGTCATACCATTGTTACAAAATGTTAACTTCTCTAAAAAGATGTCATGAATCTCAAATAAACAAAGGTATGTAATCAACCAGAGGCTGTAAAATGCCACCCAAATAATGGATTTGTTTTACAGCTGTGACCAGCTACTAGTTTCATAGGTGGGTTGTCAATATCTTTATGGCCTGGGGTTTGGTGGAATGGTTGAGGTGCTTAACTCACAGGTACAAGGCATGATTGTCTCCATTTAGGGAAACTGGTTGGGCTTAAAATAGCCCATAAGGACAGCTAGCCTAGCACTTACCAATGCATTTTCAGAATACCAGAAAGGTAACCCAACCTAGGAGATCATCCATTAAAAAATGTATAAAATTTAATACAACATTTATTGCTCAGTAAACAGTCTAACAACTGAAAATTTAACTCATAATATGCTGTTTGACTTCACCATAAATATTAATGTCAATTAACAAATTAATTGCATCACTACAATATCAATCCTTTGTCATAATTAGTATGCCACTGACCTTATCCATATTTATACATTTAAATTTATCTGTCTCTCAGCAACTTAAGGGCAGTGGCTTGTGCTTTTGTCAAATTAAAAAAAAACTCTTATTAACAGGATTTTGTAATAATTTTCTAATGCTTTCTCACACAAGTTCTCAAAAATAACAATTGTGTGATTAAGAAAGGGTTAAACGTGTTTTTATTTTTTTATATTAATTAACTTCATCACTAAAACACTTATCCTGCAGTAAATAAATGAAGCTTATGAGAGAACATTTTCAGTTTAATAAAATCCTGTTAAGATTAGCATGAACAGGTAGTTCATACAACGTTTCATTTTCCAGTACCTCTCTTTGAGCCAAAGATATTTCACAACCACTTAAGTTGAAAGCAGGTATTTTGAATTCCGTCATCTCCTCCTATACCATGTTCTGCCTCTGCTAAAAGTTCCCCTTTGAATTCCCTTCTTCTTGTTTCTCTGGTGTTTTGATGCAAACTGTACTGTCTGCCAGTTGGTGGAAAAACATCTTCATAGGTTCATAGGTTGCTACTAGGATAACAACCACTAGGACCCATACATGTCTAGCCAGGCACTCCAAGCCCATTTGGATCCCGAGTATCATATTTATCATATCATGGATGTCTATGGGGGATGTTAGTAGGCAAGTAACTAAGTGAGGGGGTATACCTTTCAACCTCTTAGTGCAAGAAGCTGGACAAAGCCTAAAATAATGAAGGGCCAAAATTCCAACAAATAGTAACAGATTTTAAATATTGCACCTACAAAGTTAGGAAGTTGCTAGAATAAGAGGATTTGTCTAAGTGTGCATTTTTCTGAAGGATATGAAGTCTGAAACTCACGTTTATGTCATTATCTACTAATGTCAGTCCTCAGTGACCTGCCAGAAAACTGCAGATCTTATGAAGAATGGACCAAAAATCTGTACATTTTGTGACCAACTGGACAGTTGAGAGGAATGGGGGTGGGGGTTTGTTAAGTTAGGATAACACTTTTCTTATTGATGGCCTCTATGTATAAAAGACATAGGGGCCCAACTAGGAGGGGGAAACATTTAGAATTTCCCATCCAATCGTCAAGGTTTCATTAAAACAGGAGCAGAGATGAACTCTGTTTTACATGAATGGGGAGGTTAATCCATCGAATAGGGATCCCTTTGGACACATATCTGTCTTTCTAGCATGATCTGTATATGTAAAAACTGAAGGTCAGATTCCTGGATCTAGTGTTTCTAGTGATGTTTGTTTTGCACATGTGAAACAGATCCTTTAGAGCTATGTCTGAGGAAGCCCTTTAAGTCAGGTAAAGATCTTAGACGCCGTAAGAGACTGAATACAGAGACAGAGTCTTTAGTTGATCAGTATGAGATATGGTATTTGTGCCCTGAATTCTCCCAGTGGAAACCTTTTAGGTGTTACAACTGTTGCAAGAGTCTGGTTAGGTGCATGCCAAAGGGAGCATTGTATTCAATGACAGGTCTGATAAGGACCAGGTAGAGTGCTACTATAACTTCCTTGGACCTGGATGCCATACCCTTACTTATAAGATGGACAACTACATCTTAGCTACATGTTGGTCAACCACTAGATTGCTGTCTATATAAGTTCCCAGTTCCCTTACTACTGAGTCTACTCACAGGGGCATTTTATTGATGGAGAAATTAACTTGGGTTGACAGTTTCCCAAAGGACATTATAATGCATTTTTTGGCATTGAGTTTTTGGCCATGGGTTTAGTGCCAGTCATTTGTCTGTGTTAAACCCTATTGCAAAATGTTGGTATCTGGGGGGAATCTATACTTGCTCCTAATTTACAATCACCTGTGAACTTGATTATCCATAGTCCTTGAGTGTTAGTCTTGACTTCGAAGTAGTAGATGCCAAACAGGAGCAGGCCCAGCACAGAGCCCTGGGGTACTCCACTCTTTTGGTGGATGTGGTCTAACCAATCCTGAATTCTTGGGTACTGTCCCTGAGTCAGCTAACAATTCAGTGAGTTATGTAGAGATTTATGCCTTGCTCAAAGAGCTTATTGACAATGCATGAGCGGGGTACTGTATCAAATGCCTTGGCCAGGTCAAGATACACAGTATGTACTGTTTACCCTCATCCACTGCTTTAGTGACCTTATCAAAGATGTCTGCCATGTTAAGTAGGCACTACCTTCTCTTAACAAAGACAAATTGGGATGGATCCAGTGTATGTGGGTTGCCAATGTCCTTATTAATAATTTCCATGATAATTCATTACATGGTTTTGTATAGTAGGCATGTTAGACTGATGGATGAGGTTTGTTTTTAGTATTTGTTTTAAGTTTACATCTGGTAGGTAAAGCAGCATCTAGCAGCCATTCACATGTCTGTATATGGACTCTATAAATAATTCTGCATGGATAGCTGAGGTCTCGGGGTTAGGAGAACCTTGAATTTTGACAAATTGTCACAATAGGATGTAGTTTTCCTTAGAGTAGTTCTGCACTGTTACTGGTTTTGCTGGGTGTTTTGGGTTGAATTTTACTTCAAAGAAGACAGCTTTGTAATCTGACCTCACTAGTGCAGTGCTCTCCCATTTGGTGGGTACCAAATCCAGTATGTTTAAACCTCTGACCGGAGCATGCTGGGTGTTTGGGTTAATGAAGTCAAGGAACTATTGTGCCTGTGAGTTTGAGGTAGTATAAGTTGCCCATTCTACAGAGGAGTAGTTAAAGTCATTCATGAATAGGGTGTCCTTTAGATGGTGAATGCCTCTAGTAGGTTTAGGAAATAGACACTAGACTGTAGGGGCATAGACGGTGACCTGTAGCTAGCCATGATATGGTGAAGGACTTTTACTATGTTGAATTGAATGTGGATGAGCTCCTTGGTATCATCCTGTTTAACTAACATGGAGGCATGTTTGTTGCTAATTTAGACTGAGACACCTCCAACTTTGGCCCTAGACTGTGCTATTGTTGCTCTAAATGCATGAAAGGCACTGTAGCCTTGCATTGCCAGAGTACTTGCCATGGCTTTAAACCAAGTCTTGGTCACTGCACAGCACACCTCTCAAATGTCCAGATTTTTGCAGAATGTCCACATTTTTGCCTCATATTTTTGGTCTGTTCTTCCTAAAACTTGTGGTTTTCTGGCAAATCATTGAGGACCAAAGTCATTAACTAATGGCTAGTACTTGAGTTTCAGACTTAATATCCTTCAGAAAATGCATCCTGATAAAAATCTGTCATTGTATCAACTTCTAAGAGTAACACAATGCAGCGAAACACTATGCAGATAAATTTGCGGCCTCAGAATGTTAGAAGAAAACCAATACTGATAAAATAAAGCAGTCGCAAAATGTACAGCTCTAAAAACATAAATTGTTTAATATAAAACAAAGTAACACAGTAAGCACTTTCAGCACCTTCCTGGTGGCTTCTTCAGACCATTAAAAGCATAAACTGTTCACAAAACCATAAATAGCATTTCACTTACATTTCATAAAATTCAGCTCACCTACTGCTTGTGCCTCTCAGTACTAGCTGACGCATGCTTTGCCAGATTTCTTATGCTAAGAGGTTGAGAGATATGCTGCACAAATGCATACATTCTCTAGTATAAGGAATACTTGAAGGGTGTAGAGTTTTTTTTTTTGTTTAGGCTCCTTGCATTGAGAAGTAACACCCTAAGCTTTCTTGGAGAGTTTTTCACTATGTTGGTAGTTTTGTCTTTTTGGTATTGCTAAAAAAAGCCTCTAAATGGAAGGATAAAGTTTTAGCCAATATCTGAATGCCTAGGGGTGTGGGCAGGTACAGCCTGTCCTTGTTAAAGCAACATGGCCTGTTGACAACAGATGCTGAATCCCAGAAACTAAACCAATTATTAAAATCAGTCATTTTATGTTCAAACTATTGCATCATCCTAGGTGAAGGTAGAATGCTACTCAGTGCAAGGCTCGTACCTGTCTGTGACACATATTCTGAGAGATCCATTATGACTCTTTTCATATAGTCCAGTAAGGTACATTGCAGGACATTTACACCCACATAAGTTCATAGGTTCATAGAAGGTTGTTAAGCTAGCAGCCCTAGAGCCCTTTACAATCCTAGCCATGTTAATCCCAAGTATCTCCATTTATTCTTTTTTGGTTAGTTTGCAGAATGATTTTATGAACAGAGCAGGTCTGTGATCAGCACCAACTACCCTTGTCCATGAGTGACATGGGTGCCACCCCAGGGACAAACTTGTGGTTTCCCATTCAATTATCTAGGTTGTGTTTGAATAGGGTCTTTGAGGAGCTCTGTTTTACATGAATAGGAAGTATATTCCAGAGAAGCGGCAGTCTCTAGGAGACATATCTGTCTCACCAGCATGATCTGTTAATGTCACAAGCTAGATTGAGAACCCTAGAGCAGTGACTCTTGAGCCATTTGACTTGTGGATGTGCAACATTTCCACTAGTGCAGGCTTGGAGATTGCCCTATAGGCCAGGCACAGGTCAGCTCTCAGCAGCCTATAAGATACAGAGTCAAGTAACAGGGCTTTCAGCTTGCCCTTGCAGGTCATGGTTTGGATCCTTGTATTTTCTTAGTGAGAAACCTTTGAAGTCTCTCTAGCTGCTGCAGGTGTCTAGTGAGGTACATGCAAAAGGGTGCAGTATACTTTATTAGTGGTTTGATGAGGGTCAAGTATAATGGAGTTATATCATCTATAACCTGGATGCTATGCCCTTGCTTATGAGGTGCACTATATAGAATGTTTTTCTTACCACTGTGGAAACTTGATGGTCAAGGTTCAGATTGCTAGCAACCTGTGACCATTTTGCCAAAGGGAATAATAATGCATGTTTTTGCATTCAGTTTTATACCATGACTTTGGCACCAATTATTTGTTTGTGTCAGCCCTTCTTGTAATATGTTGATATCATTGTGGGGACTCAATGATTGCTTCCAGTTTGCAATCATCAGCAAACTTGGTGAGCCAAAGGCTCTCTACTTTTGCCTGACTTCTGTGAAATATATGCCTAACAGTAAGTGGCTCAGCACAGACTCCCATGGTATTCCACTGGTGATGGATCTACTGATGGAGATGGAATCACCAATTTTGACGGAATGTGTTCTGTCAGTGAGCCAATTGGCTACCCAACTAGTAATGTAAGAGTTAATCCCTATTTTTTTTAAATTTCTCTAAGTATTTTGGGTTTCTAATACTGTGACAGGAATGAACCCCATTCCTAAGTCAAAGTACGATTAAAGTTCATGAAATTAGTATTGTTTCAATCTTTGATGTCAGCCAGAAGTGCTCTTTGCAGCACCCGCAATGTGCCCAGTAATGACTTCTTCTGCAATTCATGTGGGGTTACATGTATTGATAACATACATATAAATATGATTGTAGATTCTTTTTTATAAGACCCGTTGCTCCTACTACTATTGGAACTGTATGGGAATCTTTCTTCCACATTGCTCTTATTTCTTTCTGCAATTCCTGATATTTTATGACTTTGTGTCTCTCTCTATGCAAGACACTGTAGTCACTGGGTGTGGCAACTTCAATGATCAATGCTACTTTTGTCTTCTTTTCATGGACCACTATATCCATTTTTCTAACATCTATCTTTTGAACTGTTGGTAATAGGTGATCCTATGTGATGTAGATTTCATCATTTTCTATGATGCTTTGTGGCTCATGTTTCCAGTGTTTTTCAGCCACTTTAATACCATAATGTTTGCACAATCCCCAGTGCAACAGTCTTGCCACATTATTATGCCTTTCAGCATATAGTCTTTCTGACATCACTATGTCACAACCATCAGGAAGGTGTGCAACTGTTTCCAATTCTGTTTTACAAAATCTACATTTGTCTGTTTCCCCCACATGTTCAGTAGACCATGTAAACTAATGTGTACGTAGCCCACTATCTTGGGGCACCAATATTAACCTTTCATGTCTTGGTTTGAATTTGCCTCTCCTTAACCATTCCTGCATTTGATCCTGATCAACATGAGGTTCTTACAGATGTTTTCTATACTTGCAACTATATTTATGCATTTCCACATTTTTTGCCTTGTCATCTGGTCCTTCACCTTGCATTCTTTCTTTCTGTTTTTTGGCACATTCAGTTGCTGCCTAATGTTTATATTCTTCTGGTCTGATTTCCATTCCTGCTTGACACCTATATGCTTCTGCTAGATTAAGCAGAGAAGTCATCTTAGATTTATTCTCCTCATGTTTCACAACTTTCACTATGTTTGGGTCTTGTGACGTCAGCTGATATGTGTGCAGCCCCACGATTGCAAATCTATACATGTAATCAATTTCAAGGAGGCCTAATGGAAATGCTGCACATCTGCAAGTGCTAATCCCTATCTGGGAGAGTTCCTCAATGATGCCAGAGTGGGGAGTTGTGTCAAAAGCTTTGGTAAGTTTGAGATAGGCTGTGTGTGCTGTCTTACCCTCATCTATGGTTTTGCTGACATTCTCAAAGAAGTTTAATAAGCATGATCTAGAAGTCAAACTGCGTTGGCTCCAGAATTTGGAGGTCGATTATGTCCTTGTTGATAAGTTCCATGATAATTCTTTCTATGGCCTTGCAGATGAGGATGGTTAGACTTCTGTGTCTGGAGTTCCCAGGGTCAGTTGATGACCCCTCTTTGTGCAGGTGGATTACTGTTGCTGTTCTCCATTCTGCAGGAACATAGCCAGTTCTCAAGCTATGATTAAAGAGAACACTAAGTGGGTCCTCCACGTCTTGTTTTAGATTCCATAGTAAACAACCTGGGATATTATTTGGTCCCATTGAGGCCATGTTTTTGGCATTAGCAAGTGCAGAGGTGACCTGTTCTATAGAGATACTAGGCAGAGGACTGTTATCAGGTATGCTCTGGGATATGGTAGGTGGGCATGAGGGGGGTCAAGTTTGCCCTGAATCTGTCAGTTAGCAGGTTAGCAATATCTTCTGGTGTAGTATGAGTAATTCCCTCTAAAACCAGTTTGGCACATAGCTGGGCATTCCCTTTTAGATTTCAGACATAGTTAAAGAATGTTTTATATTCATCCTGGCTTGGGATGTGATTTTAGTTTGTAATTTGCCTTAGAAGACTATACAATATTTCTGATTTTCCTGTTCAGGCTTAGGAGGCAACTCTTCCTCTGCAGAATAATATCCCTCTTGCTTTTGGACAATAGTTTCTTCATCTTGTTTTATAATCTGTTTATATTTGAAGTCCACCACAGTGGCTTGTTTTTATGGGAAAAGCTGGTTTTGAACTAATTAAACCAATGCCAACTGGAACAATGAATGGAGCTTCAAAAATACAAAAATCACTTCTTTATTCAAGACAGATTAAGTGCTTTTGTCCAGTTGTAACCAAAACTCATCAAAATGAAGTATTGGTTGCAACCTGATGAAAGCACTTAATCCGTCTTGAATAAAGAAGTGATTTATGTATTTTTGAAGCTCCATTCCTTGTTCCAGTTGGCGTTGGTTTAATTAGTTTGTTTCCCAGTGGTTCCTGGTTTTTAGATAAGACATGGTTTTGATCCGGTCAAGTATAGTAACGTTTATGCAGATGCTTAAGTGTTTGTGCAGGGCATTTACATGCACTTCTGCATACTGATCATTGCTGTCTGTGATTGTGGGTGGTATGAAGCTTTTTATACCATGGACTTAGATAGAATCATACTGGTACCTGGGGTGCAGTGACTTGAATGTGTGTGTGTGTGTGTGTGTGTGTGTGTGTGTGTGTGTGTGTGTGTGTGTGTGTGTGTGTGTGTGTGTGTGTGTGTGAGTGTTATATTGTGGATCCTGGCTCCAGATAGGATTTAACTGTTATCTTCTGCTTGTCTAGCCTGGTGAGTGTACCATCTGTGTGTGTCACACAATGGAGTCTCCAATGAAAAGAGTATTAGGTAAAATATATGCTCATCTTACAGGCTTTGCTTGTGGGGGATCATTGGGTGTATACTTATGTGAGATGTGTGCTTTTGTGATTGTCAAAGAGCAGTGTTGCTGTTGGGCAGCTTGGGAGGTCTTTGAGATTTGGGAAGGTTTGTTTTAAGCACCCCAGCATAAGACAATGTATGCGTGTGTTGCTGGGGTGGGTAAGTGTAGGTATTCTTTGCAACCTCATTTGTATGTGAGATTTTTGCCTCTAAGGAAGTTGTGTATTTGCATTTCTCCCATACTGTCTTGTTTTCTTTCTTCGTTGTCTGAGAACATGAGACAATTATTACATTGCCTTAGGATGCCTAAGTCAACAAAGATGGCAACAGAGATATTAGGAAATTGCATGTCCATGTTCTCCTGTCCCATAATAGAGTGGGCTCTTTAGGATTAAGGATTGGTTTTAACTGGGGGTTTCCTGGGGTAGTGTCTGGGGTTACAGGCAAGATGTTATATAGTGCTAGGATATGGTAAAGCTATTTGATGCACAAGCTATCTGCTCTAAGCTTAACTCAAGGCAATGCTATGCTGTTTACCAGGTTTTAGATCAAATGTTAACTTTATAGGGGCATTTTACTGTCTTGGCATTTGCTACTATATAGGGCACTGTTAGCCACCACTGCATGGTGGGCAGCTCTGCACAAGGTCAGCTGATTTATACCTGAGAAAAAAATCTTGACAACTGGCTCCCTCTAGCCAATAAACAACCACATGTTGAGCTCTCTGGAGTGCTTCCCATCTCAGAGAAATCAGGTAAGCACCTTCTGCCTGAAAATGGATGATCCTGGAATTTCTAAATGTAAAAGCACAGCAAAGGTAGCTCCCATGTACAGATTAAACAAAAAAACAACGACCAAACAACTAAATCCCTGGCTAAATCATACTTCTGCAAGGCGATTTTGAGGCAAACAGAACTAGAAAAGCCAACAAACAAAGCAATGACAAATTTGTCACAAATTTAAATAAATGCTTTAAAAATGCTCCAAAGCAGTAACAATCACTGTATTAACAAATACAAGTGTACTCCATGTTCCACTTGGTTCATTACTTCCACTGAACCTGAAGGGCAGCTTGTTCAGTATTTGCATTTTAGTCTCTCTTTTAATTGTGGAGCATGGGAACTGGTACTTTTTCTAAAGCAAATATTTATTTTATTTTATTTATTTTTACTTTTTTATTTTACATTTGTTGACTGGCTAGTCTAACTGGATGTATGTCCATTTTCAGTAGAGGCCCGGGGAGATAAGCTCCAAGAACACAATTATAATAAAAATGTTGGTACAATACATAATTTAACAAATGATAACAGCTCATTCCACAACTATATCACAAACCTATCACAGACATATAACAAACCATAAGAATGAAATCACTACAAACATTGTTATTATCTACAAGATACATTTTCTTGGTTATCAAGGAAACTGGACTTAGTACAGGGGTAAGCAGTAGCTAGTAACAGAAAGAGGAAGTTAGTTGGGGTTACTACAGGGGCATAACCAGTGTGTTTTAAGGTATAATTTCAGTTTATATTTGAAAGGTGATATTGAGGACAGTGATGTAAGTTCACTGGGAAGTCAGCCTGATTGGAGGAAGGAAGCAATGGTTGCATTTGATGAACTTCTTTCTCTCCACTATTCAATGGAAAAGCTATGTTCTTTTTAATTTTGGCAGAAATTGTGAATAGGCATTACCTTTTCCATAATCCTGTTGATTTCTTTTTACCTTTTAATCTTCTTGTCTTAAATGGTCATTTCTTTCCTACAGTTTTTCTACTCATTTCATTTCATACCTGTTTTAACATTACCTGGGATTTATGCAGGCATTCTAAATTATAGTAAGCCTGGATGATTCACAGACCACTCTCCTGCTCTTTCAGTATGTGGCCACCAACAGAAGAGCAGAGTGCAGTCCAGGAGAGCACCTAATACAAATTATCCATGTGCTCTCCTATGAAATGGCTGCTGTGCTGGAATAATGCAGTAGATCAATTCACAGAAATGCTTTACCGTGTCATTTTTTTGTCATGAGATAAAAGGTACACTGTTAAAATATGACCTACACTATTCTAGCTTATGGGTGAGTTTGTGGCTCATAGGACAAATACAGATAGGTTCAACAGAGCATGTGAGTGTGTGTGTGTGTGTGTGTGTGTGTGTGTGTGTGTGTGTGTGTGTGTGTGTGTGTGTGTGTGCATGCACACATACATGTAGGTGGGTCTATGCAAGTGGATGTGTGAGTGAGTGGTTGTGTGAGAGTGAGCGAGTCTGATAGTGCTTGCTCGTGTGCACGTGTGTGTGTAGGGCCATGAATGCAGCTGTGTGTGTGTGTGTGTGTGTGTGTGTGTGTGTGTGTGTGTGTGTGTGTGTGTGTGTGTGTGTGTGTGTGTGTATGTGTGCATGCACACATACATGTAGGTGGGTCTATGCAAGTGGATGTGTGAGTGAGTGGTTGTGTGAGAGTGAGCGAGTCTGATAGTGCTTGCTCGTGTGCACGTGTGTGTGTGTAGGGCCATGAATGCAGCTGTGTGTGTGTGTGTGTGTGTGTGTGTGTGTGTGTGTGTGTGTGTGTGTGTGTGTGTGTGTGTATGTGTGTATACATATGTGTGTGTGTGTGTGTGTGTGTGTGTGTGTGTGTGTGTGTGTGTGTGTGTGTGTGTGTGTGTGTGTGTGTGCATGCACACATACATATAGGTGGGTCTATGCAAGTGGATGTGTGAGTGAGTGGTTGTGTGAGAGTGAGCGAGTCTGGTAGTGCTTGTTTGTATATTCATGGATGTGTGTTTCTGTGTGCACGTGTGTGTGTGTGTGTGTGTGTGTGTGTGTGTGTGTGTGTGTGTGTGTGTGTGTGTGTGTGTGTGTGTGTGTGTGTATGCTTTTTTTGTGTGTGTGGTTATGTGTGACAGTATTGAGAGGTGCCTCTGCAGCAGCAATGTGTGGGTTGGTAAGATAAACACTAGTGCCACCAAGTCTGACAGCAAAATTGACATAGCATGCAGCTTCTGACAAGGTGTTCCTTGGTGTAACTTTACCTTGTATCTGAATTTGAGATTCTTGCCACTGAGCTTGTTAGCAGACTTAAGAAATCATTGAAAATTACCACAGTACCGATTCCTGTGCTTTCCACTAGTTATAGTTGTATAAAAAGGAAGGAAATCGTGGCTAGAATTAGGAAATGCAATGCCCAACAAGAAAACATCTCTCATCAATCTAAACAAGCAACTCAGAGGGCAAATCAATTCTATGAATGCCAAATGTGAGGTAAAAATAACATCCCTCTAGCCAAGGACAGCCACAAGGCTTTCTCCCAGTAGTCAGGCATATGGGAAAATATATAGGAAGTAACCTGGCTTTTGACCAACATGTGTCTAAGGTTATAAGGAAATCATTCTATGTTTCTCAGTTTATAAACAAGGGTATGTCATCTAGGTCCAAAGAAGTCATCATTCAACTGTACACAGCCATCGTCAGATGTATCATTGTGCACAATGTCCCCTGCAGTATGTAACTGGCCAGGTACATGCAACAACTGAAACATCCACAGAGGTTCCTTTCAAAAAGAATACTGGGTGTTAACAATCATTGAATCAAGTCATAAGTCAGCTTTCTGGTTTGTTCTAGAGTTTGGTTGTAATACCATGTTTTTACACTCTATTTTAGATACCTAAACTTTTGGCTCTGTTTAAATTTGATATTAAGAGCTGGTTTGGTAGGATTATCTTCTATGCTAGAAGTGTTGTAGAAAGACTTTAAATATTCCATTAAGTTGCTTTAGTTAGCACATATTTTTAAGAAAATTAATTTTCTATCAGCAGATACTAGAATTTGCCTAATTAGAAATTGTAATAAGAAATATTTTAAAGTTTTTACCTGATCTCATAAGATTAGTACAGGGTCTGTTTGTCCAGGTAAACAAGGGACTTAGGCAATCTTGTTTTGCCACATTCTGGGAGAGTCAGAAAAAAAAAACACTATTGACAACAAGGGCTAGGTCCAAAAGGGGCTGTTTACATTATATGGGAAACTGCAATTCAGGGACAAGTTATCTGAAATTTGATAAGATCCCATTATTAGCTGATTTGCATGTCTCTAATTCACCCTTAACTACCATGAGTACAAAGCAACACTTTCATATGGTAGTCAACACGCGCCACCCATTCATCACATTGACACTGGCACCACACTCATTCAGTCTCCCATACGCACATAAATGCATTCAAACATCTACACAGATATACACACAAACACACAAAAACAAACTCACACACACACACAAACACGCACGCGCGTGCACACACATATGCACACACACATGGGTATGTATGCACAGACAGACACACAGACATGCACATATGCATGTGTGTGTGTGTGTGTGTGTGTGTGTGTGTGTGTGTGTGTGTGTAAATGTGTGACCATGTGTTGTGCAGAGAGGAATTTGCCTCCATAGAAGCTAAAAGTTTCTTTAAAAAAAAAAACAGGAGCATATTGCTTGAACAATGACATTTCTCGTAAATAAATATTTGCAATGCCAATTAATTTGATTGGGCTTTCCAATGGATAGCTTATTTTTAATGCTTTTGTTAGAAATTGTCAGTTGATTTATTTGTCAGCTAAGTTTACGTGTGTGTGTGTATGTGTGTGTGTGTGTGTGTGTGTGTGTGTGTGTGTGTGTGTGTGTGTGTGTGTGTGTGTGTGTGTGTGTGTGTGTGTGTGTGTTTACATGCTAAGAATTTTAAGGATTGTTAAGCTGGTTTAAATTAGCATTTGTATTTTTTTTTGTGATGAGAACATGCATCAGTGGAGAAATACAAATTGTCAGTGAAATGGTTTTATTTTAAATCTTTTTGTGAGTCTGCACTTTAATGGGATAGCATGAATTCCGAATTACAAATTCATATTGCCAGCTCATTTTGATTTTGTTAGTACGATTAAAGAGAAAGTGGATGACAACATTAGGAGCTGCACTCAATAGAAAAAGGTTGAGTTTATCATGTAATAAACTAACTTGTAGTAGGACATATTTTTTTTTTGGGATTGTGCAATCACTTTGGTTCGCTGTTAAGATTGTCCCCGGGATTCAAGAAGCTCAGAGCAAGGATAGTTTTAGCCTTGCACCGAGCGTCCTCACTACAGATGGTGCAGCAGCGTCATATGAATATGTATGAGGGTGCGCTGCCACACCTTCGACATGCACAGGAAACGTGTTTGAGTGCAGGGTGCATGTACAAGTGCTCTACAGAGGTGTAAACATGCCCCGACAGTTGCACAACCTACTATGCTTACTAGTAGATCCCACCTCTAATACTAAGCCAGTAATTCAGTGTCCGTGGATACCAAAATGTATGCTATGCATACAAGAGTGTCCACGAACAGTGAAATAAAATCGAAGTAGTAAACACAAAAGCACATAGTGGAATGTTGAGCCCCGTCCCTAGACCTTTCAAAATTAGATTCCCGTGTCCCAATTATACATTTGAATTGCTGCAATATCGAAGGTGTAAGCAAAGTGCAGCGTGTTTGTGCGGCACTGCCCTCTGCCAAGCGTAGTTTGCACATCAAAATCATTCAAATAGAGAAAAACATGCAGAACCAACATAATCGTTAATAGTGGAGTGTTTAGACCATCTGCCTAATGAACAGGCATTCACGGTTCAAGCCCAACAATAGCACATATCATTTTCCATGTGGAATGAATGTTGTTTTGCTGTAAAACCGACATAAGAGTATCGCATGAGATATTTAACTAAATGTCATTCAAAGTGGCGCTGTCATAATGAATAAGGCACTAGTAAGCAGATGTAAGCACAATTAAGCAGTAGTAAGCATATGTAAGTACCAGTAAGCAAGTCTGAGTGCACTTGCGTGGGTCTAAGCATTGCCCAGCATAGGAAATGTATAGTATATAAGTATGTACAGATATATAATATATATATATATATATATATATATATATATATATATATATATATATATATATATATATATATATATATATACACACACACACACACACACACACACACATATATATATATATATATATATATATATATATATATATATAGATATATACACACAGGATATTACCAGTGGGAGTAACATTGTTGATCTGCTAAGTCTACTTTACGCTCAGTGGGTAGTCCCTGGTGGGACTACCCAATAATTGATAGACTGTTTGGCCATCCGACCAATACACAAGCAAGGGTAGGTATGTTCAAGGACTAAATGGTGGGTGATCCTGAGAATACATGGGTTGGGACAACATACGTGTAGGGCCCCTAACGCTCGGGAGAGGAAAATGTGTGGAGGTGTGTCATGGCAGCGATAGCAACTGGACAATGGATGGTATGCATGTATGCTGAACTCGGATGGGGTGGAGGAACTATGGATATGAAATTATGGATCCAGGGGTGCCAGGGTTGGATGGGCTGATTCAAATTGGACTGCCTCTTGGAGGTCAGCGAGTTCGTTATAAGTATATATGCATACACACATGCAGACAACTATATGTAGAAGTACATTCTCTGTAACACATTCATTCCATTTGTAGACATAAATAACATGAATGTGCCCTTACAAACCTTGACAGTAGATAGAATAATAGGTTGTGCATAAGAGGGAAGGGACAAAACTGCTAAAATGCAGATGTGTGTACAATGTCTGAAGTCGGTGCTGTGCTGAAAAAATCAAATGTGAGGACTTCCTCACACATGGATTCATTCCAGTGATCTGCCTGCTACGGCAACGTCAATTACTAAACCGGTCTATTTGTAAAAGAAATATGCCGAACATGTACATAATTAGGGTTCTCATGTGTAACATGTGCGTTACCACATAGTCATACTTATTAATTTATTGTAGTGTCATGTTAACGGGAGTAAGGATGTAATGAAGTATAGAGTCTAATCTTGACATAAAGATATGTGTGTCCCATGTGGGACAACCCAAAAATTGCGAATAGTGTCCTTTTGATTGCTCATGTCACCAATGTTTGTGGACTAAAAGTTTGGGAGTTCTGAGGATACGTGGAGTGAGTCAACTGATGGGATGGGTCTACAGGAGTAGGGAGTGGCCAATAAGTAGTGGTGTGGATACACCGTGAATCCAACTGGAGAATGAATGACTGCAATGTTAGGGGGGCGTTGGGGTGGGTGTTTGGGGAACCAGGCGTCATGGGTATATATGCAAATGAAGCAGCACAGCAATAGTGTATTGGTTAGAGCAACCGCCTAACAAACAGACATTCCCATCCCAAATCCCACTGCATCACATACCACTTACCATCGCTAATCTGTACATAAACATATTTCAACATCTGTCTGCTGTATAACCTGCAAAATAACAATTAAAAGTGAACTGGAGCAAAGTGTCAGTGTCATAATGAATAAGGCACTAGTAAGCAGGTTTACGCATATATAAACACCAGTAAGTGTGTTTAAGTGCATTTGCATGGGGTATGCATTGCCTTACAGGCACACACACACACACATATATATATATATATATATATATATACATATATATATATATATATATATATATATATATATATATATATATATATATATATACATATATATATACATATATATATATATATATAAAATAAACTATACATATATATATATATATATATATATATATATATATGGTTGCAGACATACTCATATACGTAATATATATATATATGGGTCAGTATATGACACATGTGTGGGGATACACCTTGGACGGGGAGGGGTGATCAGCAGTCACAAGCCCATAAGCTCCAAGTTTGAAACAGTGGGACGGAGGTCCCAAGGCATGGGCAGCCACCACTGCACCAAAACAGACGCAAAGGTGACTGCGCTGGGTGCTGTCTAGGAGGGGCAGGCTCACCCTGTAAATGTGACACTCTGCCCTTGAGCCGGCGTATCTGGCCTCAAAACCCCTTATTGAGCCCCCTACACACCACATCTGGGACTGTACAACAGTGGACAAGTTCCTGTTTGGACCTGCTCCCAGGGGGGGACAAGCCCTATCCTCAGTGGCAGTTCCACCAGAAGGTGGTGCAGAGCCAACAGAGGTGGAGGTCCAAGGCTGGGCCCCAGATGTGCTGGTGCCCTGTGCCATGGCCAGCTGAAGTGAGACAGGAGGTTCTGCCGTGACCTCCAAACCCATGCAGCCTATGGTGTTACAGTTTTAACACAGCTATGGCTTAGTAATAGTCAACAGCATTCAGGAGTACTTATAACAGCATGCATAGATATGACCATCAATCCAACACAACAGATGGTATACATTTGCAGAGGGAGCACAACACAAGCATATATACTGCATGACATCTGTACAAAGTGTAGAAGACTTGTGACTGCAGCTATGAACAGTGTCCCATTATTGGTATGTCACTGAGAATGTCAGACAGTGACTGTTATACCACTGTTTCATGTGACATATGTCCAATCAGGGATACGATGGCAGTAACTATCATCACTATCACCATGTACTGACTGCAATCCTCACACTATGCTTCTGCAGTTCACAGATGTGTGTTCAGTGAGTAACACAGGAAACAAATGGTTCCACACACTGACCAGTCCACAGATGGCCCTACAGATGGGGGTTCCCTCACAAACAGATCACTGTCTTGTCAGTTTTAAAACATGCAGAATAGCCATTACCACACACAACTTGTTAAACTGGCAGTAGTCTCAAAGAAGCATAGCTACAGACTGTTATCCTTAGATATGCCAATACTGGCCGGAGGACATGCTTATAGACAGCAGGTTGACCCTGCACCTGCATTGATAGCATGATACAGGTATTCCCTGGTTTCAGTGGCATCTGTCCATACAGGGCACGTGTGTAAGGCATTGTATGGCCTCTGTGGATCACATTTGATGGCACCACATATGTTGCAGGCATTCAGTGGGGAACATAGTGAAGGCACATTGTCCGCAATTATGTGCCTATTGTACTGCTGGACAGGGAGCCATGCCCTCTGCAGCCCACTGCAATCACACCATGCCAACTATCTGTCATCAATGTGCAGGGTACTAGCAACATAGCGGGATATTCTAGGCAAGTGTGTTTGTGTATGACACATGGGTTCAGAACATATTCTGGGTAATAGTAGGGTTGCATACTTTGTTCATCAGGCCCTTTGCCAGATGTAGAGGTATGGCTTGACAACACAGTCCCTTGGCTGACTGACATCTATACTCCTCATGAAGTGGACATTGTGACATATAATACGGACACCATATAGGAAAACTACAAAATCCACTCCCCAACATGTCCAATGGTTAGACACTTACAACTACCTCCACACAGGCTCTGACTGTCAAACATGCACCTGCCATGTCTTGAATTAGAAACTCTACCTAATTAGTTTATCACACTACTGCATTACACAGTTACAGCATGCGCTAGGGAGATTATTGGGTTACAGCAGTCCCAGAGGTGTATTACTAGGTGGGTGACATCAGCAGGATTGCCAAAGGTGGTTATGTGAATTATAAAGAGTGTGCATACTCTAAACAGCATTGTTCATTTCTCAGACAGACAGACAGACACACACAGACAGTTGGCCTGTCTTGGAAAAGAACCCCTACCTAATTAGTTTATCACACTACAGCATTATGCAGTTACAGCACGTGTGACAGAAATTACTGGGTTCTCGCAGTCTAAGAGGTGTATTACTAGGTGGGTGACATCAGCAGGATTACCAAAGGTGGTTATGTGAATTGTAAAGAGTGTGCAAACTCTAAAAAGCATTGTTTCTTTCACAGGCAGACAGATGCACACTCACACACTTGGCCTGTCTTGGAATAGAACCCTACCTAACTAGTTTATCACACTATAGCAATACGCAGTTACAGTACACACTAGGGAGAATATGGGGTTACAGCAGTCCCAGAGGTGCATTTCTAGGTGGGTGACATCAGCAGGATTGCCAAAGGTGAGTATGTGAATTGTAAAGAGTGTGCATACTCTAAAAAGCATTGTTTCTTTCTCAGGCAGACAGACAGACACATGAACACATTTGACTTGCCGGGGATTAGAACACCTACCAAACTAGTTTATCACACTACAGCATTACGCAGTTACAGCACGTGTCATGGAGATTACTGGGTTGCAGCAGTCCCAGAGGTGTATTCGTAGGTGGGTGACATCAGCAGGATTGCCAAAGAAGGGCATTTCAAGTGTACTGCGAGTTGTACATGTCTGTTACCTGTGTGTACCCGCTGCTTACTGTCACAGAAACACATTTACACCCACTTACAACTGCTTAAAAATGTCTTATAAATATATATATATATATATATATATATATATATATATATATATATATATATATATATACACACACACACATGTCTAAACACCCTTTGTGACAAAGAAGGGTTCCAAAGGAACTGACGTGTAAACAAAACAGAGGCATCTCTTGTGTTATAACATTTAAATCTTAATCAGTTCACCAGAGAAAGGATGGTTGTTGTGTATGTGGAGTTTGGGGTGGGGAATGATGGCTAATGTAATCTACCCTGGGAATTGTGGAGTTTGGGTGGGGGAATGATGGTTATGGACTTACACCCCAGTGACCACTTCTGAGTCACTGCTCGACAGTGGCACAGGAAAATAACATACCCATCTGTAGTCGTGCTTGACTGTGTATTCTTTACCATTCCTAACTATGTAATACTTTGTAGACACCAGTCACCACAGATGGCTACCATGGTGTGCTAACAGACATTACACGTGTGTATGCCTGGCTAAAGGGTAGTCAGACAAACAAACACGCACACACTTGCCAGTATTGTGCATACACATCTTGCCTATGGAAACGTAACTAGTACAGTGGTATGTAGTTGGGGTATGAGCAGCAGAACACATACAATTACACTTACTCTGATTCCACTTCTGAGCTGGGTGACATCACAGAACTGATTACTTGCAGTGGGGAGGGGAGAAGAAAGAGGTTTAGCAGTTGACAAGGATAAAGGTCAGTGCAAAAGGTGGTATCTCTTTGGATTGCAGCAAAACCCACTGTCATGACAGGATGCAGACACAAATACACACACACACAATCACACTCAGCCATTTCCTGACACACACACTCAGGCATTTGTTGACACACACACGCAAACACACTCAGCCGTTTACTGACACACACCCACACACAGTTGCCAGTGGGGGGATCAGAACTCCTGCCTATCTACAAATCACTATTACAGTGCTACACAGTTACAAGATACACCACAGAGATTACACATTCCAAGGCTGTCAGAATGCCCTTCTAAGATTGAGGACAACAACAGGGAGACTGATAGTCATGAAGTACATAGCTGTAAACCTGTGTGTTTAAAGTAGGTGCCCATTACAACCTGTATGCACAAACAAGACACATAATCTGCAGGTAGTACATAGGTAGGCCTGAGTAGTATAGTAGTAGCACAACAGGAACCTGAACTGGAGTATGCCCATCTGTGGAATGGACAACTACTCTCACTATACAGGGTTATAGTGGGCATGCTCATACACTTAGTAGCACAGGGCAGGTTGGGATGCACTATGACTACAACTACACAAGGTTATACTGGGCATGCTCATACACTTAGTAACAAAGGGCTTGTTGGATGCACTGACTCAAATTACACAAGGTGGCAGTGGGTATGCTCATACACTTAGTAGCACAGGGCTGTTTGGGATGCACTCCGATTCTAACCACAGAAGGCCACAGTGTGCATGCTCATGGACTTACATTTACAGAACACATTGTAATGGACTCCTATTGTAAACACACAGGTTTACAGCTATGTACATCTTACCTGTCAGTATATATGCACATCATACTGGTTTACTACCTGATACCTGTATGTGGCCCGTAAATGATATATCTGTGTCTGTGCTGTGTGAGACACATGCATATGTGTACATGAAGCACTGACATATATATGGTAAGTATACACAGTCATGCATGTGTGGACATGACAGACAATAGGTTAACTGGGACACACAAACGGATGCTACCTACAGCATGTGTCACACACCTTGCTGCCCTGAAAGGCATACATTGATAGCAGGTTGTGGACGGTGGCATTATACTTGGAACAGTGGCATGTGCAAGTATAATGTGTGAGCCAGATTGTGTAATGTTACTGAGGTGCACTACTCTCCCGGTTGTGTTAGTAGTTGTCATTATTAGCAGGACTGCTACCCTAAGTATATCTCACATTGGTCATATACACAATTTCTGCTGCTGTCCGTCACCTTACATGCATGAGGCATTTGCTACCAAGCACATTACTGCCACTCACAGTGATGCCATGGTATGAGTAGCAACTAGTAGACCAAAACAACGAGCCAATGTCCTGCTGTTATTATGTGGTTGTCCAGTGTCTGTCATTTTGGGCTGTCATTACTGAATGACAAGCCTTTGACACAGAGCATATGCATCCACGTTTCACGTGTGTGTGGATAATACCTAGGTCGCATTTACCCATATAGCCGCATTCCAAGGCAAATGTCCTTCACACAGAAGTAACATCCTGACACCTACAAGACAATTGCATTGGATGCTCATGCTAACCAGTGCTAGATGTGTGGCTTTAGTAATCCATTTGCTCAATGTAGAGCCTACAATGGGGAATACTGACATCTGTGCAGTGAGGAACACCTGGCTGAAGGCTCTGTAGTGCACAATTGCACTACCACCATATAACTCAGATCCAGACATGTGGGCCATAACAGTGGCATGGACCATTCCAGGTGGTGGTGTCCACATATTCATGAAGGCTACTCACATGTAAAGACCACTACTCCGAAATAACTCATCACAGATGAGTCAGGTACAGCTGACAGTGGCAAACGCTGCATTCTAGGTTGTATCCTCATATACATCCACCACCTTGCCCCCAGACTACCAACACACATCCATATGAGGTATGATATAGTATGGTAGACCACCAGATAATCTTTGATTGGTGGACTGTACCTAGGCCTACATCAACTGTGCAAAGTACCCATGTACAGTCACAGCTGCATAATGTGTTATGCAATGCAATAATACCACTGTTTGTAACCAGCTCAGTTGTACACATACCAGGGTCCCTCGGATGTTGTCTGCATTAACACAGTCGACTGTTGCTGTACACCAGTAAACAACACTCCCATGGTTGGATATGACCTAAGTGTACCTGCCCTGGATATGTACATCCCACACTCAAACAACATAAACAACATTACCATAGCTTTCCTTATCCTTTCTACATACAAGTGGCTACAGTCATTACACACATGCACAAGGCAGATAGCATGCTAACAGTACATAAGTTTTGATATCTATGTTAACAGAAGTAATAGTCCCTGTCTACGGGTCACCCATGATACCTATCATATCATACAAAACCCCATGTGGCATGTATGTCATTAGACATGTCCACCTAATGCAATGCCTAAAACATACCCAAATAACAGGATCACAGGACCTACAGAAGGCCTGTATTGACAGACTCAGGGAAATCCAGCTCTGCTCTGTATGTTTCTGAGTAGTCACAGGTGATATGTTCATGACATGTACAGCCATGTGTGGCCACAGCTCCTACATATACCCCATGTCAACAATTGCAAGCCATGCATGCTGTGTGCTGTCTGGACATTAGTCTTAGTACCACAATAGCCAGTACCTGCTGGGTTGAGATGTTTACAAGCCACAGACCTCGCACATGCTTGAATGAGCGTACTGCCTAGCCTAATAGAGCATATTGCTGGCACTCCTCCAGTAAACATGAGGTGTGTGTGGCAAATATTATGTGCTCACTGTTGACCATTACAGTGCCCTGGCTTCACCATGGCACAGTCAAGTAACAGTTTGTAGGAGCATGACATGGAATAATGCTGTATGTGCCTTGCTGATATGTGCTGTTGTCATATATGTACACTTGGCTACTTGGTGAAGGTGGTTGTGTCCTACCAGTACATGAATACAACATCCATTATGGTGTAATGCTCGGCTATGTTTCACACATGGCGTGTGGAAGGTGTGGAATGTATCCTCTGGACCTGCTAGTGCACTTACTGATGTAGACCGCATATGTGTACATGTATTGATGTTTGTGTAGATTCTATGTGTGTGCAGTGTCTGATGCTTGAAGGTGACTGTTGTCTTACTACATCAGCCTCAACATTGCCAATTGTATATGGTGATATGTTCTAAGTACAGTAAGCTGTACATGAGGTATGGACAGATGTTTGGACATGACTACTAAGTGGTGGGGCTACTTTGCAGATGAATGATTACTGAGGACAACTCACTGGTGTGTTACAACCATTCCTACAATAATCTGTGTAACTGCTAAGGTCAGGTTATGTTAACTGAAGTGGAAGACAGACAATGTAGAATGCAGTAAGGGTGACACTGAAGGCAAACCTCTTGACACCTATGACAGTAATACCTCCCCTGTGCATATATTGTGCATATATCAGCACAGTTGGCAAAGGAAAGAATCAGTAAGCGTTGTGACAAATGCGATAGTGCTGTATTTCTGTAATACCTATCATGAGATAAGCAGGTGTTTGATTCACAGTACTGGCACTTGTGTGTGTGTGTGTGTGTGTGTGTGTGTGTGTGTGTGTGTGTGTGTGTGTGTGTGTGTGTGTGTGTGTGTGTGTGTGTGTGTGTGTGTGTGTCCATATATGTCATGTATGGTTGGGAATACATCCCACATGTTTTCATTCACCTGAACACTGTTGTTGACATCAGTACAGAGTGAAGTGTAGAAAGAAAGGCATAGGCAGGTGATTGAACCTGACACGTCAAGTGTTTGTATATGTGCGACATAGGTGTATATCTTTGTGAATGCCACAGTGTGTGTGTGTGTGTGTGTGTGTGTGTGTGTGTGTGTGTGTGTGTGTGTGTGTGTGTGTATGGCTGTCCGTGTGTATGGCTGTCAGGTCCCTGGAGTGAGGCTGTATTTTACCATAGTGAAATGTTAATGCCCCTTCCCTCCATCCACTCAATGCAATCTAGTATCCCTGTTGATATCACCAGTCTTAGACAGGCATTCTATCCGCCTGTTAACATGTATACCCTGGGGTGTGACCAGTTGTTACATAGCCTACTGATGAACCTCCCTCCCCTCATGCACTCGCTGCACTGTAGTATCCCTGTCGATGTCCTCCATCTTAGGCCATTCCAACTACCTGTACATGTGTAATCTCTGTGGCACATCTTGTAATTGTGTAGTACTATAATGATGATATACACATAGGCAGGGGTTCTCATCTGAACATTGGCAACTGTGTGTGTGTGGGGGGGTGGGGGGGTGTGTGTGTCAGAGTGTGTGTTACTGTGTCTGTGAATCCCTGAGTGTGTGGGTGTGTCTGTGTTTGCATGCTGTCATGGCAGTGGGTATTACTGCTTCCCAATGAGAAGCCACTATTTCCACTGGCCTTTACCCTTGTCATCCTCCATACCTCTCTTTTACCTCTTCCCCGCTCCAGGTAACTATACCTGTGATGTCACCCACTATGGATGTGATGGCTCTGAACACAGTAGCTTACTACACAGCTATCATGCTCTTGGATCATTAGAACAGTAAACATAATTGAAACATGGGAGATTATAATTGTGATGTGGAAGCTACAAAGTGCATGCAGGTATTGTCATACAGACCTGTGAGTAGTCAGCATGTACATATGGGACACTAATCGCAAACACCGACATCCCCCAGCACATGCAACTACACCTGAAAGAGGAATGCAGAACATCAAAATCAACATGCTGTTAGTGTTGTTACACATGATACATACTGTCAAACGTACAAAATGCATTCTAAAACTGTAATACATGATATGTCTGCTGCCTGTCAACACTATTCAACAATTTTAATGTACAATTGTCTACCTAGTATTTTCACCCTGTGCATCAGACCATTTGAGCATGTCCCTGCACAGATGGTGTGGATGACAGGGATGCAGCACAGGCATCATCATATGCACAGGGTGATAATAATTGTCAGAGGCCTAGACTGCGCCATTGGATGACATCATGTGTGTGTGTTAGGCCCTGTGATATCATTGGGCATGTGTGGATGTTATCCGTGTGTGTGTTGAGGTGCCCTACATTTGTTTACAGTGTATGTGTGTATGCATGCACACAGGTCTGGCGTGTGGCTGGCCTACACAGGAGTATTATTGACAGCTGCAGAATGTACAAGGCAGGTTTCACAGTTCACAGTGTCTGGCCACGGCCATGTGACCTGCGCCTGCCAGGGGTTGCACGGGCACTACCAGGCAGAGGTCCAGATTGGTTACTGTCTGATGACACATGTCCACTGGAATCATGTCCCTGTTGTGACCGTCCAGGATCACGTACACATGGCCTGCTGTGTTCTGGTGTGGACTGCACATCACCAGCTGCACTGCTGCTGCTACTGCCACTATGGGAGTGGGCATGTGCAGTAGCATGTTCACTTAGACCTTCAACAGGTGATGTAGCTGATCTACGTCCATGTGCCTGATGCCTCACTCCCACCAGATGTTCTAGCACAGAAATTCCACGCTCAAGGTTTGACATGCCACGGTCAAGGGCTCCCACCATGTCACCCAATCATCTGTCCTAAACATCTGCAAGATGATGGTAAGCATTTGCAAGTGCCTGGATGTTGTCAGTTAATGAATGGACAGCAGCCCTCTGAAGCCTCAGACCTTCTCTCTTGTGCTGTTCAGCACATGCCTGTGCCTCCATTACAGCCTGAAACATGCGTCTGGTGACTCCAGCTGATGTGCTTTGTCTCGCAGGGGCATGTTGGCCAGTGGTCCTCCTATGAGCAGCGCTGGGCACATGCCTCTGTGGAACATCACCAGTCAGTTGACTGGGATCATGGTGTGCAGGAACACCTTCCATAGTCTCCACACTTCCCTGTTCCATGCTACCACCCACCAACTGTCCTTCCTCTATGGCCAGTGGTGATGGGGTATGTGTAGGCAGGGGAACTGTGTGAGAGGATGAGGGGAATACAGGTGGAATGGCAACAAATGGCACATATTCAGCCCCTGACAACCCTGCCTGTGCCTCAGTCATACTATCATCATCACTGCTAGAGTATGTGGGGACACTAACATCAGGTGGACCACAACAGGGCCATGCAACTACATCAACACCTGTGAGAGGAAGACAAGAACTGTACATTACAAGTTAAACCAGACACACACACAGACACACACAGACACACACAGACACATGCTACATGCAGGTGATATGGCAGATGGCATTCAGCTTAGACAATTATAGTGGTAGTTATCATACATCCCTGAGTTGCACACAACAGCATGCATGTGTTATAGCAGATGGCATGCACCTTACACAATTATAGTGGTGGTTAGCATACATACCTGTATTGCACCATTTGTGTTAGTAGCCTATACCCCATACCTGCAACACAATGCATACACTTTGCACCATTGCACCGCACTGTCATGATTTGTGCAACATACACCACATGTTAACAGACCATCGCTGACCTTTGTACATCTGCCACTGATGCTTTGTGTTGGCCACCACCCAAATGTGTGAGGACATGAGCAGAAGGGTATGTCGACTGAATACTATGTTTGCCTGAGCCCTAGCTTGCATATCTCCCCCAAAGCAGTGCATGTCTGTTCAACATTATTCGGCCTACCCCTGAGCTGAGTCTACAGACATTGTGCATGTGGCTGTACACACATGTTTGACATGGCTGTCCCTACTTTGCAATGGTGCCACAGACCAGCACAGGTTTACAGTACACCAGCCTGATGTGTGGCGTATGACCTTGTCAATCCCATGTAGTATGACATGTCTTCTGCTGACATGTTGAATGACATAAATACATGTGTAACACAATGGTGTCCTTTCCAATCTACAGTACAGTAATGGTGTTCCAATACAGGGACGTGTTATACTAACATGGGCCTTCAGCTGACGCAATGTTGTCTGTCCACCCTACAAATATGCAGTGACATACTGCACATTGAGCTGATGTACATAGCCATTGCAGGGCATCATGTGGCTTCACAATTGCTATACAGTGTGAGTTACTGACACAGTTCATAGCCAAGACTATGTTCACATACAATACATATCTAATGTGGAATGTGACCCACGTCACTGAGGTGTATACACACTAAACCCTAATGTGGAATGTGTGACACAGGTCACAGAAGGGTATACGGATGACACCCTTGCACATCTGCAACCATATTACTGATGCCTGGCAACTATGCCCACACATGGCTAACTTAGCAGTACTCTATGTCCCACATGCCATCTGTGTACATCACACACATAAGGAGCAGGCATGACAGTGATGTCTGACACCAGCAAGGTGAATGTACTGTATCTGTGGCCTAATGTGGTTGCATGTGCATGTTGTGCAACACATGTATGTATTTGTATACTGTATAGGTGAATGCTTTCATGTTGTGACACACTCAAGATGTTCAAGACATGTTATGTGGTGGTTTCATGTTATGCCTACACAAGCTGTGCACAGGCCTGTATGATGTTTAGTGTTTCACATCTGCAATATCACCATTACACAAAGGCCATAGTTGTATTGTGTCAAGCCAATGTACAACAGGGTGTACACACATGTACATCACTTCTACTGTGTGTGTTGCTTCATGTCTCTGGCCATCCTCCATGGCCATGTGTACACATGTTCTGTCCAATGTTTGTGATGGCCATCTTATTTCACATGTCAGTGTTATCCCATATGACATACACCCATAGATATATGCTCTACTGAGGACAGGGTTATGCAGACAAAGGGTGGTATGTATGGGATGTGGGACATCATGTTTTGCAGGATAGTTGAGCAGTGTTGCAGTCAGCCTACTACATGTCATGGACATGTCAGATAGCACATGACATTGTGTGACATTCATAGCAAGGGTATAATCCACAAGGGTGTATCCTGTGGTCCGGTCATACTCCAGCTCCAACACATTTAGAGTGTGTGCACACATATGCTCTCTGTACAGTACTGTTTGTATTCCCAACCTGTGTAATGCTGATATGTAGTACCTCTCTCTCTACAGTGAAACACACATCCACCATTGTATTCACAGTTTTCCACACATCTGGCAATGACAGTTTGGAAGGTTTAGTGTAGGTGTTTCATATAGTCTTCAATTGTTTCACATGGGTAACCATTGTGATGCATTGCAGGTCTGACCAGTGTCTATTAACAGGACCACCATACATTATATGTACATGTGTTATGGCAGATAGCATGCAATTAATATGATCTGTGCATTATCAAGCCTGGTAAATAATAACAATCTCACCTGACACAGGCTGCTGTCATTGCAAAATGCCAGAGGTGCCTAAATAGGAGTGTCACAGCAGTAAGATCATTAACCACACCTGTGTGATAGCTACAGGGTGCAATGTCCATGTTAGCACATAAGCCAGTACAATACACTATACTATGGAGAATGCACATCTGTGCATGCATAGAGTAGCAGACTATAGTATGTGGCATGTGTGCATACATGCCTTGCATATGATGTTACATTACATATTGTACAGTAACAGATTTAGCTATGTGAAATATAGTTGTGTTATATGTAAAGTACTGACTTACCAGGCAACGCCAGGCTCGGTGGTTGAGAGACACCCACCTCCACAATACCAGCTAAAGCTTGTGGATGGAGGTCTGCAGGTGTCCCCAGGTTGGCCAGTAGCTCCTCGGTACATGTGAGTGGGGGCTGGGTGAGTGGCCCCCCACCTGTTGCACCTTGTTCCCTGGTGATTGCATTAGCACGCTGTTTCGCCCATCTTATGAGGTCAGTGCAGTGTTGGCGCACCTGCTGATAGGTGCAATTGTGACTGCCAACATCATTTACCCTCCTGCGGAGTTCCTCCCACAGGGCATCCCGCTGCTGTGCATCCTGTGGCACATGGCTGAAGAGTGTTGTATGGTTGTCGAGGAGGTATGGGACAAGGACCTTATCCTCCAAGCAGGTGTACACTGGCAGCCTGCTACGTGGCATACCTGGAAGACATAATGATGGAGACCGGTCACAGTAACTCACAGAGAAGTAAAAAAGTACAGCTGAACATACATGTGTATCACATTTATTAAGATTACAAATAAGTCTTTGCAAATCTACATGACACTAACACCACTGACATGTATAAGTCACACATATTTGACACTTACTGGTGATGTGATGTTATCTCCATATATGTGTGTACATGTGATGACATTGCTCATACTCCATGTGGATGATGTCTTGACGTGGGCATGTCTGTTTGCCTGTACTGGGGTCTTTACCTATCAGCACATGCCTGGATGTGTTCACATTAAAGCAATCGACCTTAATGCTGTGTATATGTCACATATATAGTCATACATAGCTGTTAGGGATATGACCTGTGACCCTGCCAACTTGCAAACATGTATGTGTTTTGCCTTATACATCTACATGGCACTGTACAGCTGAGTAGCATCCTGCCATGTATTGCCTGTGTTGCACATGTGTAACACATGGGACAATAGCTAGCCTGATGGTATTTGCAGGGTTGGATATCAACTATAGCATGTATGGTCATAGTGATCTAGTAGGCTATATGCTCTGGGCCATTTATGAGCCTAGGCAGACAGGTTACCTAGCTGTAGGCAACAAACAGGTATGCTTCAGTGGCCAGTTCAAGCAGTGCCACAGAACTGATCCACAGGGTTACTGATATATTTGGCATGCGATCATCATACCATGTCACAGAGAGGGGCAATGTGCAGCTTTGCTGGACAGGGATGCATAGTATGGTAAGAGTATGTTAAGTGTATGGGACAGAGAACTGTCAGGCATGTTGTGATCCTTGTACTAGAAAGGTAGATGTCCATGAAGTATGTGTTTATTTGGGATCAGGATGTGTTAAGTGTAGCATGTCCAACACCTCTGTGTTGGACATGGCTTTATTCAGGGTAGGCTGCATGCTACATAGTGGAGCTAGAGATTGGGAAGGGCAGTGTAGGCCATCTACACATGGGCAATAACCCTTAAAGGAAATATGTGATCTATTATGGGTCACATGAGTGTTGAGTATGGCTGAGTGAAATTATCTCTATATTCATGGATGGCACACTATCATGATTAGGGGTGCCACACATGACTACCTGACTGGTGTGGTGAAGTAACTATCAAAGGAAAGACTATTGTCCAGCGGCATCCCATACACACACAGGTGCCATTATGTTGACCGCCGCCTAGGTGGTAGTTCATGGGTACAGGGTTTTTAACATAGGGGATGACAATGCAATTCTTAGCTGTCAGATTGTGGCCATACGTCACACACCACACATCTGACACACAAAGGACCTTCTGCATGTTGAACGCAGCACACATTGAGTCAACTATTGCTCCTAGTTCATAGTCATTTTCAAACATCAATAGGCAGATGCCTTCTGTGTTAGTCTGTGTTGTATAGATAACAAAGAGGGGGAGTACGAGGAATGAACCCTGTATTACTGTGGCTGGCACTGGTTTGATGTGCATGTATTAGTCAGACACCTTCTGTAGTGTTGGTTCTGCCAGCAGTCCAGTTGCCAACCACTCCTGTGACATAGGAATATACACCTAGTTTACTGAGTGTAGCTGGAACACAGTATGGGTGATGGTGTCCTACGACCTGGCAAGGTCACAATATGTAGTGTGAATCAACCTTACTGTCATCTACATCTGTACTGAGTACATCAAATACATTGATCACGGTTCATGGCCTTACAGACCAGACGCAGCAGGGTAGTTTTGCACTATTTCGCATTATCAATGGTGTCTCCCCCTTTGTGGGGTGTGATAACTGTTGCTGTGCACCATTCGGTGTGTACACAGCCTGACATGGAGCTATGATTGAACATGATGTGTATGTGGATAGAAGATTGTTCTTACATTTCTGTAGGATACACCCTGGGATGTTGACAGGTCCCATGAAAGCTGCATGTATGGCTTTAGAGAGTGCAGCTTGTACCTGCATAGTTGTTATTACAGGGGCCCTGTAGTGTACATGGATATATTACAAAGTGTACCTGTTGGGGGGGAGGTGGGAGTGGGTTTAGGTTCTCCAAGACCCTATCTGGATGAACAGGTGCTATTTCTGTAGGTGCAGTACTTCCCATGCCATAGTCCTGTACTGCACGGCAGGTCTTGTTGTTGCCATTACGATTAATGACACAGCTATAGAATGCTTTGTGCTTGGCCTGATAATATGTGGCTGATTAGTTCCACAGTAGCTTTGTGTGGTTTTATATGGTTTGTCTGCATCTTACTGAGGCTGACCAGGGATCACCTACACTCATGGGTGTTCACTCCTGCAACAGTTACTACCTTCTGTGGTACAGTTTAAAGCATGGTACCACCAGTTTGCCTTCTTGTTTGTGTTTGGTTGAATCTTGGTTCTGTTTCAGTGGCACAATCACTGCACGTATGTGACTGCTTAAGGTTCATTGGTGTAGGATTCAGCATTTGCATATGCATTGCCCATCTGCATGGATGCCATGACAGTCACCACTTTGCTCTTAGGAAACATAACATTGGCATTGGAGACTGACTATGTATAGCATACTGTTAGCCCTGTTTGTGTGACTACTGTGAACCAGGTCATTGGGGTTGATGGAATCCATCATGCATTGAGCACAGGTGCTGGGACATGAGGAGTCTTCCCAGTTCATAATGGAATAGTTGAGAGTAGCCATTATTATGATTTTCTGTCTCAGACCTAATTTTCCCCATTACAGCACATTATGACAGTTGGGAAATCCATGGCATGGTGGGTGATCTGTCGCAAGGTGAAATTTGAATTCCACTTTGGCACAAAGGTAGTTGCTCAGCATTATGCATCTGATGTTATACAAGTGCAACTAGCGTGGTGGTGTACATATCCTTCAGGAATATGGACACACCTGCAGCCCGTGTGTGCCAATAAAGGATAATGGGCAAGAGGTGAGGTATGTGTTATAACATGGTCATGCAGGTGTGCTCTCCGGAGCATTGAAACATGTCTCAGCCACTGCACAGATATGTTCTCCATGTTAGGGATTGACATATGTGTGTCTATATAGTGCTTCTAACATGTATGATTGTGTAGCGAGACCCGCAGTTTATTGCTTGGCTGTCCCTGTAACAGCAGTGGACCTTCACTTGAACTGTGCATGATGAAGGCACTATAGGGGAAGCATGAGCCCTAGGCAGTATCCAGATTCCCAGGGGTGACAGGTGCAGGCCCTGTCTGGCAAAGCATCATGGTCTGTCAACCATGTTATCCCAGCCAGACAGATACTGGATACCCTTTGACTTGCACCACTACACTAGACAATTGTGGAATACAATCTTTTTGTCCCTGTACTGCAGTATCATTCTGGCCAATGGCAGAATGCTACCCAGGCCTTGGGACATACCTGCATGGGCTACAAGACGTGACAGTTCCTACATGTGTTTCCAAGCAGTCCAGGCTAATGCATCACAAGTCCTGCACAACAACATGGAATATGCCAGAGCCATGTGTATAGTTCAAAAGGTGGTCTAAGAGTATGGGTATGTAGCTAATCATGGCAGACAGGCAGCTGACAGTATGTATGCCCTCGTATAGATTGGTGTGTAACATAGTGCTAGAGTTCACAAATGAGTACTGTTGGGCATGTTTCCAACCATGTGTTCTGAGGCATGGCACAATTATGCAAACTATGTCATACAGTTTGTGTATTTTGTTGTCTGTCTCTTCAGCTTGGGAGGTCACTTGTTTGGCCAGATACTTAGAAGCGTCTGAGAATGAGTATGATTTCTGGTAGTGTGTGTGGGTGTCCTTACTGTGTTCTGGTAAGGGTATGTGTTGGTTGTGATGATGAGATGCATGTGTTAACCTAAACCTCATGACTGTGCAGTCCAGTCATGGCTGTAGGTCGGGCTGCCTTCCAGCTAACCCCTGTAGCTGCATCCCAAACAATGTGTGGGGCATGGTGTTAGGTGGGTTTGGCCGTGTACATGGCATAGAGATTACATTCCCCCAGGATTGCCACATACACAAAGCTAACATTAGTAAACACCAGTAGCTGACTAGTGGACATGCCTGTATGAGCATTTAGTACTACAAGTACCAAGTACTGTATTTAATTTACTTATTGCTTATGAAGATGTTTTAGACAGTGATGCTCACATGTAAATATTTGTGTTATGGACATGACAACACTGGCTATTATGGAAACATTGTAGCTACCTTTAGCAGCAATCCTCCTCTGCGGAGCACATCACATCCTGTTAGTTGATTACAGATGATGCAAGTGTCTACAGGTCTGGTTCCTTCTCTGGGTATATGCTCACATATCCACCAGGACCATGAGCTCTGTTGGGCACAGACACCCACTCTCCAAACAGAGTCATGTATCAATAGACTTTGATGCTACTCTCAACATGATCAGGATATAATCAGGTAGTCTAAGCCATCACCTATGAAGCGGCTATTACACATGGGCAGCAGTCTCCTACATCTTACACTCCTACTGCAGATGTTACACTGGAGTTAAAGATGATATGCAACCTGTTTAATTACCAGTACTGTGCACTACCTTACATACAGTATGTGCAAGTGGCTGTTAGGTTGGCAATGAGAGGTTAGGCTACACAAACCTGGTAGTTCAACCAGTGTGTCTCTACTGTCAATATCCACTCTATGTAGGTGTGCACATAGCCATTTGGCCCAGCCGTTTAACAAGGGTCACTACACATTTGCATAACATGTACACATGCACAGCTGTTATTGCTTGCAAATGATACTAGAGAGGTCCAGCCCTGTAACAAGGGTCACTACACATTTGCATAACATGTACACATGCACAGCTGTTATTGCTTGCAAACGATACTAGAGAGGTGGATATTACATGTGTTATGTGCATGGATAGTTACCTAGCTCTTCAAATTATCTTTGCTATCATGCTGCTACACTGTCAGATGAATACAAATGATATGTATCCTGTTATTGAGTATTCTAATTGCCAATAGACATAACTACTGTTTGCATAACATAACAGAACTACATTGTAGAATGGAATACAGATCTGCCTAAAATACTATACATTACACAGTTATTGGCACAATTTCTCATAATGCACACCATATTTGCATAGTAAGCCCACCTTTGACATGTTTATCTTACTTATACACCCATACATATGATGACTGTTACATTATATCGACATATACTATTCCCTGTTATAGCACATACTTGTTGGACCAATCCTGACACTGACAGTGGCTGGAAGCAAATTGGTGAGTTCCAAGCCCATATCATCCGTTGTGGTGTATGCAGAGTTTGCCTTGTGACCTACAGCAGTACACACATAAAATAATACAAGCATTACTACTGCTCAACAATAGATCACTGCAAGATAACTATTTCCACTATATGCATTGATTACACTGTAATTCTTACAGAACAGGTAGTACATACAGAGACATACTACATGTTATACATACCTTTTTAGTAATTGGAGGTCCATGTTATACTCAGATATGAACACTTCGGATGCTGTCTGCACACATGTATTTATGTGTGTGTGTGTGTGTGTATATACATATATATATATATATATATATATATATATATATATATATATATATGTGTGTGTGTGTGTATATAGATATATATATTATTGCATACGTTTATCTGTACCTCCATAGATGTGTAGATGTTTTTAACCTATCTATATATCTACATATATATATGTAGATCTGTATATATCGACACGTCTCTATGTATCTTCCTCTCTCTCTCTCTCTCTCTCTCTATATATATATATATATATATATCTACATATCTATATATCTGTATATCTATTTATGAGCATACACCTTTCATTGGGTACATGGCGGGTTGTCCTATTTCAACACATTCCACCCTTTTGTGTTTTAACCTGTCTGCATACACAACTGGGATAAGTGCATCCTAGGTAGTTTAGTGTTAGATTACTCTGAGAATGGAGTACAAAGTTGCGGGTTCTAATCCTGGCAGATGTTATTATTTTACCTCTCAGAGTAGGCACTGGTAGGAAAAGTGTGAATAATGCACATTTAAGCAGTTGAAAGCAGATTTGCCTGTGGGCTGCGTGACGTTAAGCAAAGGTTAAATGTGTGAAGCGCTTCTCCATTTACCGTGTTTCAGCACCACTTACAGTCGTGCAAACCCGTGGAAACCCGCTTAAGAGTGCTTTAATCCACCTGCATCCAACAGCCATTATTCTGGCCCTCAAAATAACTTAGCCCTTGAAGCTGGGACCATGAACACCACAGTCACTGACTATACTACTAAGGCATCTGAGATATGTACAAATGTTATGGTGTTTAGAATATACATTTTACTACAAGCATTCCTCACTACTGAAAACAAATATGGCAGTCAGTTGGTGTAGATATGTCTGATACATGATAATGTCCATATGTTTGTGAAATTAGGTGTTGTAATGTGACATGACAGGGTGTATTATGAATTAGAAAGGTTCTTGTTTTGTGTCCTTTTTATATTGTCCCCATACTCCATGCATACCCCTCCAGTTCACTTATTGAACATCTGACCCCGGCCCTCTATTGATGCATGATTTCATTACCCATCATTCCTCCCCCACTCCAATCTTCACATACACAACAACCATCCCTTCTATGGTGAATTAGGTTAATATTAATAGTTATAATACCAGAGCTGCATGTGTTTTGTGTGCACTCCAGTTCCTTTGGAGTGCTTCTGTGTCGTGAAGTGTGTTCATAGATGTTTATATATATATATATATATATATATATATATATATATATATATATATATATATGGCTTTTGATGTAACTGTATAATATATATATATATATATATATATATATATATATATATATATATATATATATATATATATATATATATATATATATATATATATATATATATATATATATATATATATATATATATATATATATATATATATATATATATATATATATATATATATATATCGTATTAATTTGTAAGAGTAAACTGGAATGTGTTGGTTCACAAATTACAGTACATTACAATATACTGTACATAAGTACACAAATTGCCTGTCCCATTTGTGATCATTGCAGTGGAATGCATATGGTATAAGGTGTAGTCTCAAGACCATGAAACATGTATACACCTCAGATGGCTTAGAGGTATGTTCCATGACTATAGTGTGCATGGTCCAGGGTTCAACACCTGCGATGCTTTCCAAATGTTTTTTACTCCAGAATAAGGCTCATTTAAGCAGTTGTAAGCATGTTTAAATGTGTTTGTGTGACATTATAGCAGCGGTTAAACACAGTTAAACAAACTTTGCAATGTATAACCTGTGCGCGCAAACATGGCCACACCCGCTAACTACTCAGGATATATACATGTCAGTGAAGTAACATCTCACTATGTGCTTACATAACATTACATTCTCTGTTGACTGTACTCTCCAGCACACATGGGTTTATATGGGTGTTTCAAATGTTTATTATACAGACGATTACTACCTATATATGCAAGCTGTTGTTAAGGTATACTTTTGAACATGATAAACATCCCTGCCTTTATCGCGATTGGGACCTCGAATGCACAGATACTATGCAGGTGCTGTAACCATTACACTGTTGACATTAACATTGCTTCTGCCTATTTCCTGTTGAGATGATTTCTATGTGTAAGCTAGGCTAAGCAAAGGGTGGAGGCCCCAAAACCCACTGAGCATCACTTACTCTTGAAATAACAACATATAACAAATGTACTGTGAGACAATACATTACATTCCTAACTACATTAGGCATAGCCCCTCATTGACACACTTCAGGGGGAGCCTTGTTGTATGAATGGGTACTAGAATATACACCCCTGGGATCATGTGTCTCAGAACCATATAGCCAGGGGGTGGGGGAGCCTGTCCAGTTTGATAGCTGTGAGACCTGTTGGGGAAATTGAATGGTGTTGAATTGTCACATTAACATGCCCTCTTTGGATCACTAAGTGCCCCTATCACCCTCCACAACCCCAGTCTTCAACAGCTTCCAGCAACTCTGCCTGGAATTGCTTCATTGGCTATGCTTGACAGAGTCTCAGTTACTTCATCAATGGTGTGGAGAAAGCCAACACACTGTAGCTATACTTCTAATTGCCCTTGGGCAGATAGGTAGTAGGCTATCTGTGAACCTCTAAAGTGCAGGCCATCACAGCCATAATATGTGAATAAACAGACCTTCAGATCACAATATACAGTGAGAAATCACCATGTAGTCAGCAAACACTTAAATACAGCAAGAACATACAGAACACTGATACTTAGCACTCCAAAAGCCTATTTTGGAAGCTAGAAGACTTGTATAAGTTTAAGGCTTTCTATTGCTTACCAGTAGGTTACCTACAGGAGAGATGAAAAACAAGCACAGATGGGAAACATGCATGCAACGATACCATACCGGCCTATGTGTCAGCCTTAGGCTTTGGAATACTGGCCAAGGCTATTGACGCCCCCATGGTGCCTTATTTAGAAGTGTCTTGAAGGTGAATACCAGCTCCATCAACAGTACAATAGCAGATTCAATGAGGGTTATGCTACTCAACACCAGGGGTTGTGATCACAACATGCATGCACTCACAGCATTCTTCAGGATGGACAACATCAACATCTGTGCAGTAACTGAGATTTGTCTTAAGGCTCCTGAGAGCACACCAGCACTACCAGACTACAACCCATACCACACATTTCAGCCACAGAACATGGACTGACACAGATATGGAGGGGGTGTATCCATATTCATCAGGGATACCTACACCTCCAGGTTAGTGGGGCAGCATGATACCTCTGAGATCATCCATGTGCAGCTAACATCAGCCACAACTGCAATGTAAACTGTGTCCTGCTATGTATCACCCTCCATGACCCAGGACCACCACTCCACCTACCTGGAGACAGTGGAGAACATGACAGTCCTAATGCACACCCTGGCATTAGTCGATGTCAACTATCATGCCATTAACTGGGAACCTTACTCCAGTACTCACTTCCAGGCCCAGCACTTCCTGGAATTTATCACCTCATATGCCCTGTATCAGGTGGTAACCTCCCTAATGAGGGGGTGGAAACATACTAGAAGTGGTCATCACCAACATGGGCAACATGTGCACCATAGTGGAGGTTAACCGGTCACTGGTTAGATCTGACAATGAACTATTCACTGTTTCCACACCCAAGCATCTCCCCCATCCATGGATACCACAGTGTATACCTTTCCTACAGCTAAATTTGCACTACTAGTGACAGGGGTGGAAGGTTTCACAGCCACCACGCTAAGGGGAAACACTGCTCAAGATACAGACAGATTTACAAATGCAGTCTATAAGCACCTACATGGATGTATGGATCATACCATCACTGGTAAACCAAGACTCACTCCTCCTAGACAAGGACACCAGTCTGGTGGACCTCTGCAATAAACAGGCTATACTACAGAAGTAGGACAGTGTTCCAGACAAACAGCAAATCCCACGAGGGGCAGACATCCATGACCACTATTAGTATGATACGTAGGTCCCTCATGACATCATCCAAGGCTAACATCAACAGGAGAATACGCAAGGATTTGAAAGATAACCACAAAGCCTTCTTTGGCTATGTCAAGGATCTAAGTGGTGACACACAGATTTGCACTGTGCCGGTGAAATATAGCACAAAATATGCTGACCCTACTGATATTGCCATCATCCTTGCAGATACATTCAGTGCATACTTCATCCCCTAAAGAGCCCACAACACTACCTGAAAGGTACAGTATCCCACACATCAGAGACTCACAGGTGGAAACTGCCCTCTCTAACAGCAGAACGCAGCATCAATGGAGGCAGATGTTGTCCCAGACTGCATCTTGCAAACTGTACAAAACAACCTGACCCCCCCCACCTAATTAAGCTTTCCAACCTCAGCCTCTCCACAGGCTACAGGCCCATACAATGGCACGTGGCAACAGTTATTCCACTCCATCAAGGTGGAATCACAACTCACCATGGTAACTACCACCCCATAAGCCTGACTAGCCTGGTCTGCAATGGTATGGATCGCATCCTCATGGCACTCATTAACAAAGACATTGGTAACCTCTGAACACGTGACCCAACCCAGGTCAGCTTGGATGAGTGCAGTTCATGCCTACTGAACCTGTTTGACGTCTTACATACAGTCACCAAGACGTTAGATGATGGGGGTGGTGGTTCACACATATTACCTGGACCTTCCAAGGCTTTTGACACTATGCCCCACTCAGGTATTATTGATAAACACACCAGCCTGTACATACACCCATACATCACAGGTTGGGTTGCCAACGGGCTTACACACAGAACCCACATGGTACGACTAGCGGTCTCCAGGTCCAACTGTTGACCAGTCAGGACTGGTGTCCCACAGAACTCAGTCCTGGGAGTACTACTGTTTGGCATATACTTCTCAGAGGTACAGGCAAACACAGGTGGACTATGGCAGACCATGTTTGGCAATGACTGCGAACTGGGAGCCATGTCTGATAGTCCAGCTGACACAGACATCCCTCAAGGGGCCTCACAGAGACCGTCACAGGGTGTCAACATCACGGCCTCCAGCCAAGTGCCACTAACTGCATAGTCATTCCATTGTGGAATATTAAGCACCCACATATTAACACATAAGTAGCAGCCGCTTTAATACGGACAAGGTAATGGGGTATCTGGGGACTAAGGTAGATAGTGATCTCCCCTTTGACAATCATATCTCCACAGTAGTTAGGACATCCTTCTATGTAGGCCAACTGATTACTAAAGGATTCCCATCTAGACATACTGGGGTTATAGTGCCCCTTTACTCATCACTCATCAGTCCCATCATAGGGTATAATAACTCATTTGGGATGTACCTCAGAAGACACTTCCAACAGCTGGGAGGTCCACGAATGTACCTTGCCAAGGGGAATACTGGCCTCCGACATATGGCCTATACAACCAGACTGAATAAACTCCTGCTTTATTCAGTGGCATCTCGTTTACCCAGAGATGATCTCCACTGGCCAACACAGCCATGTTGAACTCAGGCTTAATGGAAATGCTCCACCGATGGGAATCCATGTCACAGTGAGCCACACACTGTAGTGAGCAGAACCTTGCCACAACAATAACTGGAAGATGCTGGAGGGACAGATTCCTGTCACAGACACTCCCCATACTTTGGAACAACATCCCTAACTACATTATACAGAGCCCCTTAATAACAGTCTGCAAGAGAAACCTTGAAGAGTGGATAGGGAACAGTTGATGCGCCCCAAGGATCCCACCATTGGATCTGCTCAACAGAGGGACAGTTAATGAATCAATGGGGTGGCAAAAGCTGACACATTTTGGCTGGGCTTATGAATGGCTTCTGGCAGTTGGCCAAGAACCTACCTATGAATCTATACATACAGCATCAGCACATGCTGATAGCTTAATTTACTGTCCAGGTGTTGACTTACCTTGTGCCAATGGCAGTTGTGTGTGCAATAGTTGAGGGCTGCCTATGTTGGATGCACACAGTAGACTGCCTATACATGACAATTTGCAGGTAGTCTTGTGTGTGTGTGTGCTATCCATTTTTACTGTGTGTGCAGGTGGAGAAAGGTGCCAGTCCCTAGGTGCCTACACTGTCAGTGTGTGTGCTATATGTTCTCTCTTTGCCAAGGCATGGGCATACTGGGCATGCCTCCATCTGCCTACTGGGGCTGGCTCAGTGTGTTTGCAGTCAGAGTACCTCTGTGCCTGTGGGTACCTTGGCAATGGTGGTGGGCTGTGAGGACCTTCACCATTCTGTCCCTGCTGCAGCTGTTTCCGCAGAACCATATTGTGTAGCTTGGCACATACTATGAAGATGTAGGCACACGTGCCTGGAGAGTACTGCAAGGCTCCACCAGATATGTCCAAGCAACAGAACCATGATTTCAGCATCCCAAACACATGCTCTATTATGATTCTGGTTTGTGTGTGTGCCTCATTATGGTGTTCCTGCATGGGTGTGTGTGCATTTCTGATGGGAGTCATCATCCACAGTTCCAGTGCATAGCCAGCATCCCCCACCAGGTGGCCATTTGGGATGTCCCCCCTGGCAAATAACCGATTCAGCTGTGAGGTATGCCTGATGTGGGAGTAGTGATAGCTTCCAGGGCTGCCAGCACACACATGCATGATAATGCCCTGGGCATTGCACATGACCTGGCAGTTGATAGAAAGGTATCCCTTGCGGTTTATATAGCGCCTACCCTGCTCATCAGGTGGTGACTTGATGTGTATGTGCGTGCAGTCTATTGTACCGAGTACCTCCGGGTATTCTGCCACACAGTGGAAGAGATGCATATTGCTGGCCAACTCCTCCTGCATTCAGGGGAAGTATATGTGCTCATTGGCATGTGGTAACATGGCATCCAGGAACTGGTGTATTACCCTGGATGCTGATGCCTGTGAGATCCCATGATATCCCCAGTTGGTCTTTGAAAGGTACCTGTAGTGCTCTACTATCTCCAGATCATGTATCCCCTGGTAGGTTACCCTGGGTCTGAACACTCTTCCCCTCCTCTGATGCCTGAGGTGATTGTGTGCATCATCCTCCACACCACCTTCAGTCTCCAACACATGCTGGTGGATCAAAGCTATGGCAGCCCTAACATGTACATACTAAAAGTTCCCCGTCTGTATACACCACTGGTGCAGAGTGTATGGGAATACACAAATGTGTGTGAGGTGCTTTCACACTTTATACTATTGAGCTATGGATGCTGCTGATGTCAGTGGGTGTGTATGAGCTATTCCAGCTGCAGCGTGTCTTAATTATGGGTTTTGCAATGAGTACTGCAAGTGTGGGGCCTTTACTGTGGAGATATGCTTGCCTGCCTTGATTAATCTGTTGCCCTTTAATTCACTTTTAAACCTGGATCCCCTCCCATTATCAGGCATGCATCCACCTGCAGTCTTTCTTGTTTTGTACTTTCCCTAACCAGTCATGGCAAAATGTGTCTTGTAGCTGATATACTGCAAATCGGCTTTGTTCTTCTTTGACACTTTACTGTTTTCCTTGCAGTAAAGCCCCTCCCCTTTCTTGTTCTGCAGGTAGCTGCTTGCAGTCTTGTTAGCTGTTGTCAGTCGCCCACTGTAGGCTCCTAGGTGTTAAGTAGTCATTTGTACTCCAATTTCACTGCTGCAGCATTTCCTTATTTCTTTCCTATATCCTTCCTGTTTCAGCTGCAGTGTGTGCCACGCAAATCCGTTTACAGGGTTTATGTGCGTTTTCATCTCCGTTTCATGCATACTCAGTTACCTTGTGTACTCTCAGCTAAGCATAGCTATGGCCAGTTCAACACACCCCTATCCTGCAGCTTTGCCTAGCTAGGGGCAAACCGGTTTAGCAATGCTCCAATTTGCTTACAGCAATGGTGACACACCCTTCTCTTGATGTCAACTTTATCTCAAGGGCACACCTCGGTGTTATAATGCTACGCTGTGAGGTGCATCCTTCCACTAGCGGGGAATCTGTGATTCACTATTACTCCTCTCATTTGCATGGCATTGCCTACTAATTCCTAGCTACCGTGCATAACACTGTCACAGCCCCTTAGTAACCCTTGGGCCATGGTATGATGTAGCATGCCTGTCATTGACTATTATGGGAAAATCGTGATATGTGTTTCATTGCAGTTTTATTCTATATTTTTATATTTTCCTTGAGATCCTCTTTGTGCACCGCTGACCTATGCTTCCACGTCACGATACTGCAACTATATATATTAAATGTTAATTTAATATTTTGTACATTTTTTATGCCAATGGCATATATTAACAATATAACACATGTGTTTTGCCGGCTGTCATGGCTCCAATTTTATGTTTGCAAAAATGTAAACCGTTTTCTACGGCTTACATTTCTGCATTCTTACACTACACATGCACCACTTCCTGGATTGCTACATACCTTCATTTGCATGGTACACTGCTGCACATGGGGTAATTAGCATACAGGGCCCGGGAGTTGTGCGGGTGTAGCGTATGCAGGTAGTGCATGTGGAAACAGCTCGTACCTGGATCACTCGGTGGCCATATTTGGTGTTAGAACGCCAACGCTACTCCTGCACCTGGCGAAACTTCATGAATCCCGGGGTTAGGAAAAGTGCTGCTGTGCACTACTGAACTGAAAGGCTGAACTACTAATTTCAGTTTTGTTCAATGAGATATAACGTGCATCACTGCAACATCATCTAGGCATAAATTATTCTGCAGTAGTTTGAGTATAGCCTGTTTAAGCCTGGGGAGTGCTACACATCTTCCCTTAATACTTCCTGCTAATCTGATTTTCTTGTAATGAACATTTGTCTCCATAAATTGCATTCCTACTCCTGTGAGGATCCAGTGTTTCTGGTATTGTTGCCTTACTTAGAATCATTCTAAAAATAAACAGATATGTTTTAAAAAATGATGTACATGGAATTAATTGAAGAACTCAAAAATACATTTATACAGTGTGTAGAGGGTGATACTTTGAGTCACCTTGAGAGTACTCTGGACTTGTGGACAGTGAGTACATTTTCACCTCAGTTTTGTCAGGACGGAGATCCAGTTTTATAGTCCAACTGTTCTTAAGTATATATATATATATATATATATATATATATATATATATATATATATATAAAACAATTTAAATAATTGTTATATCTTCTTTCCCTTTTTGAATATTTGCATAGATTATTCAATTACACCTGTGTTTGTTTGTTCCTCATTTCAGTGGTTTGTTTTATTGTTAGTCTAACATTTCATTTAGCCAAAAAAGGGAAAAAAACAGTATGAGTTATCAAATACTGTAATAGTTCCATAACACATGTCTGTGTTGAAGACATGAAATCTTGTACATGTGCATTAAATTATGACCCAGAATGCTTTAACTTATTTAAAAATTAGAGAATCACCAGACTATATTAATGTGCTAAAATGTAACCATATTATTTAAATGTTAATGAATAGTGATCTGCTATTTTATTTATTTGTATCAGATCTGTTATGAATGCCATCAGTGTTAAAGTACAGTTCTCTTTCATTTAAAACATGAGCTCATGTCAGAAATTAAGGTATGGCACTCATTTCTTTTTATTGTTTTTCTATAGCAGAAATATATTACTCTTTACTGAACAGGATGTTTAAGCTGTATTGATGCATGTTCAGTCCTCCCATTACAAGTTCATGCGTTTAAAATATAGTATTTCCTTAAGTAGAGATCTTCCTTGCCTGGCACCTACTCATCAGTACCAAAAGGTTTTGCCCACTTTCAAAGAAATTCTTATTAGTTGATCTTCCCTATATATTATTTTTCTCCCCAATGCCTGCCAGCCACTAGCTCTGCCATTACTTAATTAGCTCACTTGTTTCCCATAGGGTGAGAACTGATCATGTGACACCATCATCCAGGCAGTGATCAGGTTTTTCCTTATCTCCCCTAATTACTTTCACCCATTGCAGCTGACTTGTTCAGCTTGCAACATCAGCCTCCCAGGCATGTGGCTCTACCACATGTCTGGCTCTGCCTCTAACACATGCTGCTTGGCATGCTTGGTATAATCATGAGAAAATTGCTACCAATGTACCTACACTGCACCCAGGGTTCATTCGGTGCAACTGCAGTAGTGGTCATATCTGTCTTCCTTCTCCCTAGGATTGTAGGGCAGGACTGGCCATTTGGCTGTTTACTCCAGTCCACCCTGCTGGCTCCTTGAGCAACAGGGTCACTATTCAATACCAAACCATTTGTGTGGCAGTAGGGGCTTCATTCTTCTGCACCACAAAACCAACTTTGTAGAACATTTAAACTATTACTCAAGTCTATATTTCTAGTAGTTACTTCTAGTACACATGGGGAGAGATCTGATTTCTTCTAGATCATAGAACCAACTCTCTGTTTCCCTGAGGAGTAGAAGAAATCCATTAAGAAGTGATATTGCTGCCTTTTATATGAGACAATTGTTTCTTATGTGAAACATAGGTTTACCGCATGTTAGCTTTTTGAAGAATTTATTTTATGTTCAGAAGGTTGCTTGGCACACTATCACTAGAGTATGTAATCATATATTTTGTTTTGTTTTGTTAGATTGTAAAACATGTGCAGCATTTCTTTAAGCTAGTTGAGCAGGTGCTCTGACAATCTGAGTGGCATCATATGGTTACACAGAGGTTTAAATAAAAAAGGGGCCGTGCACACCTTTTTAATCAGAAACAGTACTAAGAGACATGACCTTCTAATTACCACAGAGTGCAGTAAATTCTCAGTTCCAGACATTATTGCACATGATTATTTCAAGGAAAGATACCTTTAGCAAGATTCAGTTATTTAAATTGAATAGTAAGTGTTTAATATTCAGCTATATCCCTGGCTGAACTTGCACTTATTGGCAGAATGAAAATTCTAGTGTAGTTTAAATGATTTATAGTCATAATTATTTTAAGTCACAATATCATTAATTCAGCTTTGCCAGTGACAGAGAGAGTTAAATCCTTGACTATAACATAATACCCAGGTATCTGACAGTGTGGACAGGAATGGGTGGGCACCATGCAGGATGGAGCTTCCTAGAGAATGTGATGGATGTCAGAGTTCATGTTGAGATAGAATGCCATGCTGAGTATATTGGAGGCCTAGAAGAGGTTCAAGTGTAGCTTAAACTCTGAGTAATGTGATTTTTAGTTATTTTGAATGCATACATTTTAGACATGTTATATTTCTAAAGAAACTTTTATAATCATATCCTTTTAGATGTAAGTATATCTTGTACTCATAAAAAGTCAACTGGAAAAGCATCATTGACCACTAACCATAATCTGAAAAGACAGTTACAATATCTCTTTTATATGGAAATGATCCAAAGCAAAGAACCTCTATGAAAATGTTATCCAGAAATGTCAAATGAAGTCTTGTGTTGGGAATTCAACTTGAAATTTTTGGAAAAGTTATTTCTGTAGCTCACGTAACCTTAATCTGAGGCCAACCTGCAGTGAGGCACATTTCAAGAAACAACTGCCCTACCCTGTTTAAGTTAAAACATTGTCACTTTACAGTTACCAAGAAAAGATCCCAAATATTTGTGGCAGACACTGCTCAAATTTAATTATCACTTTTTATTTCATAAAAATACATAGCTTGATAATGTGATCAGTCTGCAGACAATTAAAAGCCTAGTTATTATGCCATACTGAAAAAGTCCCTCTGGCTTCAAAGAGGGTAATTCAGGATAAACCAGGAAGAATTTGAGGCCACCCATCCAATTATCTAGGTTTACCTTGAAAATGGCAAGGGTCCTACTCTGAGATGTAGCAGATATTTGTTATAAAGGTAGGGGATATGTTAAGATATAAATTAATCAGTCCACGTGGGTGTTAATCAGTAGCTAATTATAAGAGGGGTGGCTCAAGTGGCTGTCCGTGACCCAGAGCTCTGGGAGTGGGCTCATGGCCATCATAGCACTATGATACTGCAGCTGTATCTGTAAGGAGCAGGGGTGCCACTATTTTCTGTTTATTTATTTATTTTTTTAAGTAAAGAAATGCCACATTTCTTTACCATAGATAGATAGATAGATAGATAGATAGATAGATAGATAGATAGATAGATAGATAGATAACTGTTATAACCTGTTAAAAGCAGTAGCAGCAGCAGCTCTGACACCCTTTGGAGGAGGTCACTTTTGCAGACTTTCTGTTCCTTACCAAAGAGCAGAATGCTGATGAAATTAAATGGGAAAAGTGATGGGGTTGTCAGTCAAGCAGTTATATTCTGTGTAAAACAAAAAAGAAATATATTATATGACCATTATATTAGTATGGATGTTATACAGTCAGACATGTTACATATGTATGGATAGTAAATTATCTGCAATTACAGGATTCAAGGACTGTGTATATATATATATATATATGAACATCACTGGCTGTAGATGTTTGATAATTATTTTGGTTTTCCATGACTGATGTGATTTGTTTGTGAAGTAGACTGGTATTGTACCTCTAAGCTGTCACTGATTTTGCCTCATATTTCTATCCTGATCCTTGTATTTTTTAAGTTCAGTTAAATCACTGAGCATTAAATCAGTCAATAATACCAGACAATAGAGTTTCATATTTATTTTTCTTAGATAAATGCAGGCTGGTGCAAAACTTCTTTTAAGAAAGAATGCATAATTGGTTGCTGCATAGGCTGTCTGTATATAGAAATGCATCACTACAATTGTTTGCTCATTATTTTGGTTTTGCAGGACTAACATGATTTTTATGAAATAAGTAGGTGTCATGCATTGCAGCTGTCCTGTATATATATGTATATATATATATATATATATATATATATATATATATATATATATATATATATATATGGGTTCCATTCACAAGCTCGAAGTTTTAAAACTTCAAACTGCAAATGGTTGAGAGCATAAGATCGATGTTTTGAAACTCTGAGTGTTTTGAATGGAGATCGCCGTACAGAGTGGAACAGGAATTTTACAGTTTTCCCTCATTGTAGTGCAAACTCGGAGTTTGTATATTTATTTAGTAGGGGGTGTGGGGCATGCGGGAGGGCTTGCCCCCTGCATAAACATAAACACATTTTTTTTTTGTTTTTATTTTTTTTTTTTTATTATAATTTCGAATTTTCAAAACTTCGATCTTATGGTCTCAACCATTTGCAGTTTGAAGTTTTGAAACTTCTAGCTTGTAAAGTAGATCCATATATATATATATATATATATATATATATATATATATATATATATATATATATATATATAAATTTCAACAAACTAATTTCCCCCTATGCTCTGCATTGAGAAGTTAACCCTCCAGAGGCTCTACCCTGTATTTAAAGTAACCGGGTAACAACATCCACAGCACGGGTGACATAGAACTTCCAAAAACAAACTAATTTATTTTAAGTTTCACTGCTAAATAACTGCAGACTACCTGTTTAGCTGTTTTGAGAGCACGCTGCTAGGGAACCTTGGTCACCCCTATCATTTTACTTTGTCTTGGCCTTACCCTTAGTAACAGTAATCTCCCCCATTAGAATACCTTTACTATACTTTTGGGTATACTTAGCTCTTCTCTCCCACACAAAAAAATCTCTCAAAGTGCAAGGGTATATTGGAACTGAGTTTCACTTCTCCTTGTATTGTCCTGGATTGTGTTTTCTCTCACCAAGTATTTTTTTAGCTAAATTATAGACCCCAATTCACTTACCTGCTGTTTTCAAGGTTGGAGATAGTTTTATTTTTGTTATTCCTGTCTATCCGGGGGGGGGGGGGCACAAGGCTATCAGTGTATTTTATTACATTCCTCCTTCCTGAAGATGCCCCCCCCCCACCCTTTCCCATCTAACCTTCCTCCTTATGGAGTTTACTAAGTCCTGGCTAACCTATGGGTGCCATTTTTAAATCCTACATTCTCCTGGTACCGAGCATCTCCAAACAGTATGCTCTCAAGTAAGGAGCAAAGATTTTATGTAATGTATGAACTGTCAATTTAACCTAGTTCTGTATATGTATGCATTTTGGACTCATTCTTATTGTCGCAAGGCATAGCAATGCTATCAGTGAACAAGTGTAACACATAAAGCAGTGATGTGTATAGGAGTTAGTTTAAGCTAATTTCTGAATTGCTGCATTGCTTAATGGCTAGGTTCTTATGCCTTATGTTTCATATTGTGACTGTCATTCCTAACATCATGATGGCTAACTGAAGGCATCATTGTATAACTTAAGTCATAGCTAGCCCTTTTGATATATAATTTGATAACTGTACATCCCTGGAATTTGTGTTTTGGTGACATTGCTGCTGTATGTCTATTAGAGTTTAAACGTATAATTAACTTACATCTGCGATTACAGCTTGTTACTGCTGATTTCGTTATAGCATTATTATTTAGTCCTAGATAGCACATAACTACACTACACTTTAATGCTAAATGTATAAGGTTGGTTTCTATATTTGTCGTCTGTATTATTGTTGCTCTGTTAATTTTTCTATAGCTGGTTTGCCTTTGATCACCCTACATATTATATCTTTCTCTAGTTCCCTCTAACATTTGCATTGAGAAGTTAATCCTTCGGAGGGTCTACCCTGTATTAAAAGCAACCATGTATCACCATCCACAGCATGGGTGACATAGAACTTCCAGAAACAAACTAATCTATGTTGTTTCACTGCTAAATACCTGTTGACTACCTGTTTAGCTGTTTTGGCAGCACGCTGCTAGGGAACCTTGGTCACCCCTATCATTTTACTTTGTCTTGTCCCTACCCTTAGCGACAGTAATATCTCCCATTAGAATACCTTTAGTATACTTCTGGGTATACTTAGCTCTTCTCTCCCACCCAAAAAATCTCTCAAAGTGCAAGTGTATAGTCGAACTGACTTTCACTTCTCCTTGTATTTTCCCATATCATGCTTTCTCTCACATAGCAATTTCATGACCCCAATTCACTTACCTGCTGTTTTCAAGGTTGGAGATAGTTTTATTTTTGTTATTCCCATCTATCATCCAAGGGTGCAACCCACTCTGTTAACCCTCCTCTCTTCCCAGGCTCACTTCACTCCTCTACCCTATCCCCATCCCCACACACCCCTTCTACAGTTAAATTTATAATTCTTGTAAACCCCTCCCGTCATCTCTATCAACCAATAATATCCTTAATACTATTAGCTATATCATCTCTTAACTCCACCCTTATATCTACCCTCAGCTTCCCAATTTTCTAGACCCTTCCTCCAATCTCACCACTATGTGAAATACTGCATCCTATCCCTCCTTTAGTTTACTTTATCTCCCTCAATACATAATATGTCCTACACCATAAAATTCAATATCCTCCTGATTAACTTTACTGCCTCTCTTCATTTTTGATCCCAGTCTACCTCCTTCTACACCTTATCCTATTCACCAACTCCAAAATCTCCCACATGGTCCTTACCACCCCATGTTAATACAAATAATTTGTCATCTCACCTTCTTTATTCAGTTGCTACAACTTTCACCTAACAAACCTAAAATTCTCCCGTTAATATCAAACTGAAATTAACTCATTATGCCCTTTTTTGGGCCTCTCTCATTAACCCAACATCTTAACATCCTTACAAATAATTTCCAGGTCCTCTCACAATGTGGAGATATTCACCCTAATCCTGGAGCAATTAACTCTGCATCCCATAACCAACCATACATTACTCAAAACCTTTGCTTAACAACAATAAATGTACAAAGTATCTGTCACAAAAATCACATAATTCCTAGCCTGGCTTTCTCATTACTCCCTTGGTATTGTAGCAGTCACAGAAACCTGGTTGAAACCACATATGTCTGACACTGAAATAATCCCACCAGGATCCAATATTCTTAGAAATGATCGACTCCACAAAAAAGGAGTGTAACATTAACCAAGCATGAGTCCTTAACTATTACACTTGTTCCCAAACTTGTGCCAACCTTTGAAAACATAGTACTATTACTGGCAAGCCTACACATTAACAGCAATAAACAATTATGTATTGCTGTAGTTTATATTTCCCCAGGCCAAAATATTCCTGTTCTGATCTGACAACCCATAACATATCAAATGAAACCATCACTCTTGGTGATACTAATATAAATTGGCAAACTCTTTTCTCCAACTCCCCATCAAATAGCATAAACTTGCACAGGTATAAACAACTTATCACAGACCCCACACGCATAGTAAATAAACAAACTGAGTCAACCTTGGGCTTGATACTCAATCTCAGGCACACAGAACTATGCCAGTGCCGGAACCCTCTCAAATATCTTTAGCAACCATCTAATGGCCTTCACCCATAAAACCCACACTCAAATACCCACATCACATTCTTATAAAATGTCTAGAAATCTTGCACACTTCAGCCAAAAGCTATTTATAGATACTCTAAAAGCTGACAACTGGTACCCAACAAAGGTACTACCATTGGATGATGCAGTTAATTACTTCAATAAGGTCTTTCTTAATACAATAAATAGTCTAGCCCCCATTCGCACTAAAAGAAGAAAGCATAACCATGCCCCTTGGTTAACAAAATATACCAAACAGTTACTTCTTTCTAGAGACTGAGCCTGGAAAGAATGGTGGAAAAATCAAACTCCACAAAATGAACTCATCTGCAAACAACTTTGTAATAGTGCCAAAAAGCTAGTCTTTAATGATAAAAAAAAAACTATTTCTTCACACAATTATCTACCCAAATAAAAAACCCAAAAAAGTTCTGGAAATCTGTTTCCTCACTCCTAAATCCAGGAACCCAGCATAGCCCTACACCATCTCCTGACAAAAACCATTAACAGATTGCCCAAACATTTAACTCTCACTTTATTGATACCATTTAAAAACTTGTCAACGAAGTCTCTCTACAAACTAATAAAAACACAAATAGTCTGGAAATTAACTCTAATTTTACTTATCATAACTCAAGCTCATATCCCCCACAAATGAAAACTCTAGTAATATTCCAGCCACTCCTACTTTCACTATACAACCAGTATCAACAGCTCTAGAGCTTAAACTCCTAACTTAACTAAATCCATGCTACCCCTCTGCCAATAGCCTTTAAGCAGAATACCTGAAATTCACAGCTGATGCTATAGCACACCCTGTCAGCATTCTTATTAATCAATCTCTCTCTGAATCATATATCTCACAGCTATGGAAAAACTCCATTATAACTCCCTTACATGAAGGTGGTAACGCGTTGTGCTGACCCTTAATGGGGAAAAGCCGAAAGACACAAACAAACATAAAGGTGGTAACACCAGTGACCTTTCTAACTACTGACCCATCTCTTTACTTTCACCTCTATCTAAAATCCTAGAAAAGTGTATACATACTCAATTGCTAAAGCATCTGTCTAACAATAACTTACTTGCACCCACCAAACATGGCTTTCGCCTAGTTGACAGCACAACCACAGCCTTACTTTCATTTACCAATACAGTGAACAAAGCTCTGGATGCTGGTTTACCAACTGCAGTCATATTACTATACCTATCCAAGGCTTTTGATGCAGTATCACAACCTAAACTACTACTACAACTTGAATCATTAACTTAATCCTCACACTCCCTTGCTTGTTTTTTTCCAGCTCTCTAAACAATAGAAAACCATTTGTCAGATGGCAAAAAAACAATCTAAATATCTACTCAACAACACAGGAGTCCTCCAATGGTCTATTCTTGGGTCTCTTCTTTTTAACATATTCATTAACAACCTCCATAATGCATCCCAGCAAAGTTCACTCCTCCAATACACTGATGATTCTGCTATAATCTCTTCTTCGAGCAACTTCCCAGATCTCCTAAAGATAACACAAAAAGCCATTACATTTATCAAATCCTGGCTAAATGAAGCACAACGTCTACTAAATCCAAAAAAAAAAAAAAAAAACTTCTCACATATCCTTTAAGAATTTCCTTCTATATCAGTTAACAATCTCTAGCTTTACTTTATCTCAAACATTTCTCCTATTTCTAGCCATTTAGATTGCAAAACCTAGCTTATAAAAATGTTTACTTATGTAACTTTCTAACTGAATGATTTTAAAACAATCTTATAGTTCCTATGTTAATTTGTACTATTCAAATATTTACTGTGGTATAAATATTTTTAACTGTATTTTACAATTTTTCTCCTTGGGCCTCCATTGAAAATGGGTCGGACTGACACCCATTTGACCTAAATTTCATTTGACTGACAACTCATTTGACTGACCCCCATTTCACCGACAGCTTACAGTGCTGAATTTCAACATACTAAATCTTAAGCCATAGACATGCACACTTAGAACACCAATAACTAACCCTTTCCAGAACTTTAAAAACTACTTACCCTCTTAACAGAAATGGGACAATGTACAACCAAACTAGCTGGAGGGCTACGCTCCTCACACCCCCCAGGGTGGGGGCCTTAATTATATATATAGTAACTCTAGGATCATACTACAATGGGGAAAAGGGCATATACCTTTAACTTGTCTTACAGTACTGTACACGCTACCACTACTGCTGGGAACTCACAAAACATTTGCCAAATTACTTTAGATACTTCCCATAAAAATGTAAAGTGACAAACCCACATTTAGAAACACTACAACACTACTTTATATCTAACCCTCAGCACTATAAGTTACAGTAATTCTTTTTACCACAAGAAAGTCACAGGTGAATGAAAATCCACAACAAGTCTATGTCTTAAATGTCAATAAAATGGGAGTCAGTCAAATAAGTTGTCAGCCAAATGAAATTTAGGTCAATTGGGTGTTGGTCAAATGGGTGTCAGTCAAATGAGTTTTAAGTCAAGTGAAGTAGACCTATATATATATATATATATATATATATATATATATATATATATATATATATATATATATATATATACACACACACACACACACATTAGAATACCTTTAGTATACTTCTGGGTATACTTAGCTCTTCTCTCCGACCCAAAAAATCTCTCAAAGTGCAAGTGTATAGTCGAACTGACTTTCACTTCTCCTTGTATTTTCCCATATCATGCTTTCTCTCACATAACAATTTCATGACCCCAATTCACTTACCTGCTGTTTTCAAGGTTGGAGATAGTTTTATTTTTGTTATTCCCATCTATCATCCAAGGGTGCAACCCACTCTGTTAACCCTCCTCTCTTCCCTAGGCTCACTTCACTCCTCTACCCTATCCCCATCCCCACACACCCCTTCTACAGTTACATTTATAATTCTTGTAAACCCCTCCCGTCATCTCTATCAACCAATAATATCCTTAATACTATTAGCTATATCATCTCTTGACTCCACCCTTATATCTACCCTCAGCTTCCCAATTTTCTAGACCCTTCCTCCAATCTCACCACTATGTGAAATACTGCATCCTATCCCTCCTTTAGTTTACTTTATCTCCCTCAATACATAATATGTCCTACACCATAAAATTCAATATCCTCCTGATTAACTTTACTGCCTCTCTTCACTTTTGATCCCAGTCTACCTCCTTCTACACCTTATCCTATTCACCAACTCCAAAATCTCCCACATGGTCCTTACCACCCCATGTTAATACAAATAATTTGTCATCTCACCTTCTTTATTCAGTTGCTACACCTTTCACCTAACAAACCTAAAATTCTCCCATTAATATCAAACTGAAATTAACTCATTATGCCCTTTTTTGGGCCTCTCTCATTAACCCAACATCTTAACATCCTTACAAATAATTTCCAGGTCCTCTCACAATGTGGAGATATTCACCCCAATCCTGGAGCAATTAACTCTACATCCCATAACCAACCATACATTACTCAAAACCTTTGCTTAACAACAATAAATGTATGAAGTATCTGTCACAAAAATCACATAATTCCTTGCCTGGCTTTCTCATTACTCCCTTGGTATTGTAGCAGTCACAGAAACCTGGTTGAAACCACATATGTTTGACTCTGAAATAATCCCACCAGGATCCAATATTCTTAGAAGTGATTGACTCCACAAAAAAGGAGTGTAACATTAACCAAGCATGAGTCCTTAACTATTACACTTGTTCCCAAACTTGTGCCAACCTTTGAAAACATAGTACTATTACTGGCAAGCCTACACATTAACAGCAATAAACAATTATGTATTGCTGTAGTTTATATTTCCCCAGGCCAAAATATTCCTGTTCTGATCTGACAACCCATAACATATCAAATGAAACCATCACTCTTGGTGATACTAATATAAATTGGCAAACTCTTTTCTCCAACTCCCCATCAAATAGCATAAACTTGCACAGGTATAAACAACTTATCACAGACCCCACACGCATAGTAAATAAACAAACTGAGTCAACCTTGGGCTTGATACTCAATCTCAGGCACACAGAACTATGCCAGTGCCGGAACCCTCTCAAATATCTTTAGCAACCATCTATTGGCCTTCACCCATAAAACCCACACTCAAATACCCACATCACATTCTTATAAAATGTCTAGAAATCTTGCACACTTCAGCCAAAAGCTATTTATAGATACTCTAAAAGCTGACAATTGGTACCCAACAAAGGTACTACCATTGGATGATGCAGTTAATTACTTCAATAAGGTCTTTCTTAATACAATAAATAGTCTAGCCCCCATTCTCACTAAAAGAAGAAAGCATAACCATGCCCCTTGGTTAACAAAATATACCAAACAGTTACTTCTTTCTAGAGACTGAGCCTGGAAAGAATGGTGGAAAAATCAAACTCTACAAAATGATCTCATCTGCAAACAACTTTGTAATAGTGCCAAAAAGCTAGTCGTTAATGATAAAAAAAAAAACTATTTCTTCACACAATTATCTACCCAAATAACGAACCCAAAAAAGTTCTGGAAATCTGTTTCCTCACTCCTAAATCCAGGAACCCAGCATAGCCCTACACCATCTCCTGACAAAAACCCTTAACAGATTGCCCAAGCATTTAACTCTCACTTTATTGATACCATTTAAAAACTTGTCAACGAAGTCTCTCTACAAACTAATAAAAACACAAATAGTCTGGAAATTAACTCTAATTTTACTTATCATAACTCAAGCTCATACCCCCCACAAATGAAAACTCTAGTAATATTCCAGCCACTCCTACTTTCACTATACAACCAGTATCAACCGCTCTAGAGCTTAAACTCCTAACTTAACTAAATCCATGCTACCCCTCTGCCAATAGCCTTCCAGCAGAATACCTGAAATTCACAGCTGATGCTATAGCACACCCTGTCAGCATTCTTATTAATCAATCTCTCTCTGAATCATATATCCCACAGCTATGGAAAAACTCCATTATATCTCCCTTACATAAAGGTGGTAACGCGTTGTGGTGACCCCTAATGGGGAAAAGCCGAAAGACACAAACAAACATAAAGGTGGTAACACCAGTGACCTTTCTAACTACTGACCCATCTCTTTACTTTCACCTCTATCTAAAATCCTAGAAAAGTGGATACATACTCAATTGCTAAAGCATCTGTCTAACAATAACTTACTTGCACCCACCAAACATGGCTTTCGCCTAGTTGACAGCACAACCACAGCCTTACTTTCATTTACCAATACAGTGAACAAAGCTCTGGATGCTGGTTTACCAACTGCAGTCATATTACTATACCTATCCAAGGCTTTTGATGCCGTATCACAACCTAAACTACTACTACAACTTGAATCATTAAATTAATCCTCACACTCCCTTGCTTGTTTTTTTCCAGCTCTCTAAACAATAGAAAACCATTTGTCAGATGGCAAAAAAACAATCTAAATATCTACTCAACAACACAGGAGTCCTCCAATGGTCTATTCTTGGGTCTCTTCTTTTTAACATATTCTTAACAACCTCCATAATGCATCCCAGCAAAGTTCACTCCTCCAATACACTGATGATTCTGCTATAATCTCTTCTTTGAGTAACTTCCCAGATCTCCTAAAGATAACACAAAAAGCCATTACATTTATCAAATCCTGGCTAAATGAAGCACAACGTCTACTAAATCCAAAAAAAAAAAAAAACTTCTCACATATCCTTTAAGAATTTCCTTCTATATCAGTTAACAATCTCTAGCTTTACTTTATCTCAAACATTTCTCCTATTTCTAGCCATTTAGATTGCAAAACCTAGCTTATAAAAATGTTTACTTATGTAACTTTCTAAATGAATGATTTTAAAACAATCTTATAGTTCCTATGTTAATTTGTACTATTCAAATATTTACTGTGGTATAAATATTTTTAACTGTATTTTACAATTTTTCTCCTTGGGCCTCCATTGAAAATGGGTCGGACTGACACCCATTTGACCTAAATTTCATTTGACTGAAACCTCATTTGACTGACCCCCATTTCACCGACAGCTTACAGTGCTGAATTTCAACATACTAAATATTAAGCCATAGACATGCACACTTAGAACACCAATAACTAACCCTTTCCAGAACTTTAAAAACTACTTACCCTCTTAACAGAAATGGGACAATGTACAACCAAACTAGCTGGAGGGCTATGCTCCTCACACCCCCAGGGTGGGGGCCTTAATTATATATAGTAACTCTAGGATCGTACTACAATGGGGAAAAGGGCATATACCTTTAACTTGCCTTACAGTACTGTACACGCTACCACTACTGCTGGGAACTCACAAAACATTTGCCAAATTACTTTAGATACTTCCCATAAAAATGTAAAGTGACAAACCCACATTTAGAAACACTACAACACTACTTTATATCTAACCCTCAGCACTATAAGTTACAGTAATTCTTTTTACCACAAGTAAGTCACAGGTGAATGAAAATCCACAACAAGTCTATGTCTTAAATGTCAATAAAATGGGAGTCAGTCAAATAAGTTGTCAGCCAAATGAAATTTAGGTCAATTGGGTGTTGGTCAAATGGGTGTCAGTCAAATGAGTTTTAAGTCAAGTGAAGTAGACCTATATATATATATATATATATATATATATATATATATATATATATACACACACACACACACACACACACACACACATATATATATATATATATATATATATATATATATATATATATATATATATATATATATATATATATATATATATATATATATATATATATATATATATATATATATATATACACACACACACACACACATATATATATATATATATATATATATATATATATATATATATATATATCAATGAACAGTGCAGTCAAATAGAAAACATTTATGATTTTGCCTCTTATCTTTGCTCTGACTGTCTTAAAATTTTAGATTTTCTGCTAAATCACTGTGGATCAAAATCAGGTAATAATGACAGATGTTAGAGTTTCATACTTATTGTTCATAGAATGCATGTTGAATCAAAACCTGATGTTCTATTAACAACTTAGCTAACATTTCTGGGTACAGGCTATGTCTCTACATGAAAATGAATGACTGTTGTCATTTGATCATTTTCTGACTTTGTAGGACTAATCTGATTTTTGTGAAGCATACCTGTATTGTACATTTCAACTATCCCTTATTTTGTCTCATATTGTATTTTCTGCTAAAGGACTGAAGAATAATTTCAGGCAATAATACCTGACATTAAAGTTTTATACTAACTATTATTCAGAAAATGCATGTTGAGGGGAAAACTTGTTGTTCTATTAACTTGTTAAGTGGCTTTAAAATTTGTTCCTGATTTTGGGTGTTTCTTACCCATATTTATTTCCCAATGTATACTCCACTGTGGCTATTCTCTGTACGAAACAAAGCTGAAATACATTTATGTGGTCAAATGGTTGTCTGCAGATGAAAGCACATTGCCTTCTTGTTATCTGATTATTTGAAACAATCATTAATCTAGATTTCCAGGACTACTGTGTGTTTGTGTGAAGTCAAGTTGGAATACTTCATTGATGCTACATGGGCTACAGTTTCCTTAGGTGAAACATACTTGAAATACTTTACCATGACCATTTTACTAACCATAATCAGACATCTGAGGTGTCCTGCTTTAGCAAAATGACTATAAATGCTAGGTGGGTATGGTAGGTTTTCTATTGATAAAACTAATTTACCTTTTTGTCTTTTATTAATTATAAACAGTCTTTAATCTAGAATTGAGTACTAGTGTGGATTTTGTGTGAAGTAAATGGAGTATATTACTGTGGCTCCTGTGTGCTTGCTTTAAAAAATCTTGAAATACATTATTATGGCCATGATTTAAGTTTACCCAAGTCAGATGCCTGACTGAGGTACACTTAGTTAAAAAAGTGGCTAAAACTGCTGGATAGAAGTGGGATGTGGCACGTGGTCAGTCTCTGGATGAAAGGAACCTTATGACTTGACATTTTCACATTTTAAATAGTAATTAGTCTGGTTTTGCAGAACTACTATGTATGTGATTGAAGTAAGATGTAATATGTTATGCGGCTAATATGTTTTTGGATGAAACAAACTTGGAATACATTACTGTGCCCATTATTAGTTTTATTTGTTACTATAATCAGACATATTAAGTGAAACAGTTAACAATGTTGTATAATTCCTGTGTATGGGACTATCTGTGGATGAAAATAACTGACTCTACTGTCACATTCCTGTTAAAGCTGAACCTCTTGCCTATCCTGTATCTATCTTGATCAATCTATTTCTGAATCCTACGTCCCTACTGTATAGAAAAACTTCTTTACTTTACCCATTCACAAAGGTGGTAACTCCTCAGACATATCAAACTTTAGACCAATTGCCATACTCTCTCCTGTCTCCAAAATCCTAGAGAAATGCATTCACAAGCAGGTAATGCATTACCTTCACCAGGAAAACCTTCTCACACCCACTCAGCATGGATTCCATCCCAAGCATAGTACAACTACTGCACGTATATCCTTCATCAACACAGTCTCCCTTGCTTATGTTAACAATAAACTTGTCTCATGCCTATTCCTTGACCTTTCTAAAGCCGTTGACACTGTCTCTCACCCTCTCCTCCTTGACAAACTCACTAACTTAAATTTCTCTCCCCTACTATCTCCTGGTTCTCCAGATATCTCTCTCTACCCACCAGCAATCAATTAAATGGCTCTCTGCACTTTCCCCCCTCTCACTGTACAAATGGGTGTCCCCCAGGGGTCTATACTCAGACCACTACTCTTTAATATTTTCACCAACTTACTCTACTCCTCATGTCCCCAGTCATCTCTTGTGCAATATGCTGATGACTCTACCATTATAACCATTGCTGACAACCTATCTGACCTCCACTCAACTACCCATGCATCTTTCCACACCATTGAGACATGGCTTAGTGATAACAAATTAATACTTAATCCAAAGAAAACTAAGCTCCTACTCTTCCTCCCCAAACTCCTCACCATACTCAAAAGTACATTTACCATTTTATCTAGCAACACCACCACCATCTCAGCTGAACCTAGTACTAAATTGCTAGGTGTCACAATAGATAACCAGCTTAAGTTTGATATACATATTATTAACTCTATAAAAAAACCTCATCAGAAACTTGGACACCTTTTCTGCAACAAGAAACACTTAACAAACACAGCCCAAAAACTCTCGCTCATGCTTTACTACTTCCAACACTCCTATACAGCTGTCACATATTGGCAAACCTAAACTCTACACTCATTTCCAAACTTGAAGCTACCTACAACAAGGTTGCCAGATTTGCAGCAAACCAAACCTACAAGTCACACCACTGCTTAGCCCTCCAGCAACTGGACTGACTAGCACTCCCTCATCTGCTCCAACTATACCAACTACAAATCATTCACTCCATCCTCTATCTACCCTCCTTCTGCCCCAGCCTCTACTCCATCATAGCTAAATATTCCCCTGTTAGGACTTTACGCAGCTCAGACCAAGAATTATTACACATCTACAAATGCAAAACCAAAAGAGAATGTCTTCTCTATAACTATAACTGAGCTACATCCTGGAACCAACTCCCCTTTGAAATAAAGTCACTTCACCATAGCAAGAGTTTCAAATTAGCCATAAGAAAATACCTAAAAAAATGGTCTTGCCACTGTAGCTATCCACCCTGAAACTATTATCCCTCCACCTATTTCACCTCCTCACTCTTAATGTATCTCTAACCTTGTACTCCTACCTCTTCCTTCCTTCCACTACTCCCCATCCTCACTCTCTAACCAATTTTGATTCATTCAGCTCCAAACTAACCTACTTTAACTAGTCTGTTTAAAAGGTCCCCTCTACTCTATTTCCCTTATATCCTCAACTAGCTATTTGAATATTCCTTCTTTTCTAAACTCCAAAACAGCTTGGTACTACTCATTTTAAGGGCTATGTAACTGGTTTCAAAATCGTTTCCTGATTATTATTTGATTTTGTACATAGCAGTTTAAATTATATTGTAGCAAGTCTCACATTTTTCTGCTGATTGTGAATACGTCATTTCCAAAATTGTATTCCCTGAGGAGCTTTTCTCCATGGGTCTCAGCATAAAAGAGCCTAAAGTTGATTGTTAATACTTTGTTTCTTAAATTTAAAATTGTTTTCCCTGAGGAGCTTTTCTCCCCGGGTCTCTGCTGAAAATGAGCCAAAAGCTCAGACAGACTAACCCGGTTAACAAATATAAAATAAATAAATAAATAGTTATTGTTCCAAGTTTGCTGGATCAATGTTCATTTCTATAAAGCGTTTTGGAATACTGAACACTGGTCAGATTCTATCATGATCAGACATCTGAGGTGTACACAGGCAAAGTGGCCGTAATTGATGGTATGGACATTAGTTAATTTTAATGACAACAGTTTAAATGTTCTGAAGTGGGCAATTTCATTTTTAGAGGTTACTCAATTCTGTTACAATTCTTGCTGGAAAAAGGTGTTCTAGATTACAAATTTAAAACTACCTCAAACAAATTTTGCTCTTTAAAACAATAAATGATTTATAAAACAAGAAATATAATTTAAAATAATCTGTAAAGTAAGTAAACATTTAAAACAATTAAGATGGTGAATCCACAAGAATACCTGCATTTATGTTTGATCCTAAAAAAAAAAAAAATGTGCGTGGAGTGCCCATAGTTTGAAAACCATCTAAGTCCTAAGGTACACTCAATCTGGTACTGGTCTCAAAATGCTAGGATTACTTCACTATTCAACAACATAAATACAATGTATTTCCTGTGATTTAATATAAAGCAAAAAACAAGTTACTGGGAGTTATTCATCCAGCCATGCTATGGACCAGGTGTAGAAATGAAAGAAGTTTAACTCCCAGCTTTTTTGGTAGTAAAGTCATGTTTTGACTCGTGAAGCTCCTTGTCTTTTAAAAAGTCAGCAAGCCTTGTCTCAGGTTTCTTCCATTATCTTCATAGGTTCATAGGTGTGTACTAGGCTAATGGCCCTGGGGCCTTTACAAGCCTAGCAATAGGATTACCCTAGCATAGTGCAACCTGACCTTAGTTCCCAGTGCCTCTGTCGAGTAGAGCCACTGGTGTTATCTCCGGGGAGAATTTTCTACTTCCATCCACTCATCAAGATTTCTCTTGAAGAGGGTCAGCGAGGTGCTCTGCTTGACATGTATGGGAAGTCTGTTCCATAGCATGGGCAGTCTCTGGGTTATGAACCTATCCCTCCAGCATGTTCTGTTAATTGTGGTAATGAGGTTGAGGTCTCTGGATTGTGTGGTGTGGAGGGATTGGGATTTCTTTAGATGTAGCATTTCTAACAGAGCTGAGTCAGGCATGGCTTTCTAAGTCAAGCAGAGATTGTCTCTAAGTAGGCGATATAAGACAGAGAATAGTTGGAGTATTTTGAGTCTGTCCATATAGGACAAGTGTTTAAGGCCTAGGATCCTCTTTGTTAGGTACTTTTGCGGCCTCTCCAGTTGTTGCAGGTGTCTATTGAGGTACATGCCAAATGGGCCATTGTACTCGATGATTGGCTTAATGAGGGAAGAGTAGAGGGAGACAATGACCTCTTTCTTCCTGGATGCAAAACCCTTAGTAATGAGATGTGCCACATAGAAGAACTTTCTGACCACAGTGGCAATGTGGTGGTCAAAAGAGAGGTTGCTGTCAACCTGTGTTCCAAGATCTCTTATAATGCCTTCTGTGTTCAGTGGACTACCATCAATGTGGTAATTCATGGGAACTGGGTTTTTCCCAAAGGGGATGACGACACATTTTTTTACATTGAGCTTAAGGCCATGGTTCTGACACCAGTCGTTGGTCACAGTGAGGCCATTCTGTAGGATGTCAACATCACTTGGGGAGTTAATAATAGCTCCCAACTCACAATCGTCTGTGAACTTTGTCAGCCAGCATCCCTTTGTGTTGTCATGGACTTCAGAGAAGTAGATACCAAACAGGAGAGGACCCAGGACCGAACCCTGTGGGACTCTGCTCATAACTAATTGTCAGTCTGACTTGGAGTCAGCTACTTTCACACTGTGGGTTCTATCTGTGAGCCAGTTTGCAACCCACCTAGTGATATAGGGATTGATGCCAAGCTTAGTGAGTTTTTCTATGATTCCTGAGTGGGGAATGGTATTGAAAGCCTTGGCCAGATCAAGGTAGGCTGTATGAACCACCTTGCCTTCATCCACAGCTCTGGTGACAGACTCAAAGAAGTTGACCAAGTTGAGCAGGCATGATCTACCCTTCACAAAACCAAACTGTGTGGGATCCAGAGTTTGGAGATTCTCTATATCCTTGTTTATTAGGTCCATTATGATGCAGTATATAACTTTGCATATCAGACTCATCAGGCTAATGGGGCGATATTTCCCAGGGTCTGTAGTCTATCCTCCTTGATGGAGAGGGATGACTGTAGCAGTGCACCATTCAGCAGGGACAAAGCCTGAGGTGAGGCTGTGATTAAACAGAGCACACAGGTGAGGTGCCATTTCACTCTTTAGTTCATAGATAACTCAACCAGGGATATTGTCAGGTCCCATAGAAGCTGTATTCTTGGCCTTGGACAGTGCTGTTTTAACCTGTGCAGCAGTAATACTGGGTACCTGGCAATCTACTGGTATTGTGATTGGTCCTTTGGGGGGGAGGGGGTAAAGTTGGCACTGAATTTGTCGGCCAGTATACTTACAATATCTGTTTGCTTGGTATAGGAGGTACCATTGTGCAGTAGCTCAGAGCAAATCTGGGTATTGCCATGGAGATTCTTTACATAATTATAGAAGGCCTTGTGGTTGTCTTTACTATCTGCTGTAATTCTGTTTTCATACCTAGCTTTAGAGGATTTGATGAGGGATCTCAACTTTTTGTTGAGGCAGATAAGGGAGTTTTTCCAGTCTTGGGACTTCACCTTATTCTGCATCAGTTTCCTCCTTCTGTTGTAGAGTTTGTTTATGGCAGGGGACCACCAGATTGGCTTCCTTTTTTTGGAGGAGAGTGTCTTGGTTCTATTGGGTATGGTGAGATCCATGCATTTGTGTACGTGTTCGTACAGTGCATTGGTGTATGATTCTGCAGTCACACAACTATTCTCCATTTGCATGGGTGCCATGAAGTTATCCACTTCTGTTTTTAGGATCTCAAAGTTAGCTTTGGAGAAGTTTTCATGGTGGTTACCTTTGCTGGGGAGGTGGTTGGGAGGGAAGGATGTGGATTTCCAAGGTGATTAGTTTGTGGTTAGATCTAACCAGGGAGGAGCTGACTATTGGTGTAGAGCAATGGGCACCCATGTTAGTAATGACCAGGTCAAGGATGTTGCTACCTCTAGTGGGTGTAAGAATGAGCTGGTCCAGGGCATTGGAATTAATGAACTCCAGGAAATGTTGAGCAAGTGTATTGGTACATGAATAGTTTACCCAGTTAATGGAGGGGTAGTTGAAGTCACCTAGTAAGAGAGTGTTAGGATGGACCCAAATATTCTCCAGGGTGCTTAGGAACGTGGAGTGTGAGTCTTGGGACATGTTTGGGGACCTATAGCAGGCTACAATCTGAATTGCTGTCTTACCCAATGTTAGCTGCACCTGAAGTATCTCTGATGCGTTATGTTGGGCTACCAGTCTGGAGGTGTGCTCATCCTTTATGAATATGGAAACACCACCGCCTTTGGTGCTTCGGTCTAAGTTCTGGGGCCAAAAGGTGTGGAATGAGTTATAACCTGGTAGTGCAGGAGTGATTTCTGCTGCCTTGAACCAGGTCTCTGTTACAGCACAAATGTCGACATTCTCCATTTTAAGGAGTGCCTCGAGTGAGTGCATTTTGAGATTTAGACTTTTAGCATTGAGCAACATGACCCTCAGATTGCATTTGTTTGTAGCTACTATGGTGGCAATTTGGTCTTTGGAACACCACCTAAAAATGGCACTATAGGGGTGGCAAGAGCCTTGGCCAGTATCTGAAAGCCCAGGGGTGACAGATGCAGGCCATCTCTGACAAAGCATCGAGGTCTGTCAGTCATGTCATCTCAGGCAGACAGACACTGGATCCCTTTAGAATGACACCAGAAACTTAGCCAATTGTTGAAATAAATAATTTTCTGCTTGTACTGTGGTATCATTCTGGGTGATGGTAGGATGCTGCTCAGGGCTAGGGTCATACCCACCTGGGCTACATAATCCGAGAGCTCCTCCATGTCTCTTTTCATGTAGTCCAGGGAGGTACGTCTCAGTTCATTTACACCCACTTGTACAATGACAGAGTCATATTGGTACCTGTTGTTGAGCGACCTGAGTGCATGCATTATGTGCCGGATCCTGGCACCTGATGGGCAGTTGACTATTACTTTCTCCTTATTCAACCTAGTGAGTAGGACATCAGTGTGCCTCACTATGGAGTCACCTATGACTGGTGTGTTGGGCATGCTGTTTTGCCTTAGGGGCTTTGGTTGAGTGGCACACTGTTTAGGAGAGTTATGTGCCTCATGATTAGTGTTGTGTTGTGGTGGTCGAGTGCATTTCTGCCTTGGAGGTCTCTGCTGCTTGGGTAGATTTGTATTGAGAGCCTCCACAAAGGTGGGTGTGTGGTTTGTGTTTTTATGTGAAGGCATTGCTGATGTGTGTTCCGGAGGGCTATGTGTTCCATGTGGTGTGGTCATAATTTGTGATGTTAGGGTAACTGGCTTCTGTGTGTCTTGAGTTGTCCCGTGATCTCTCTTGACCAAACAGAACATTTAAGCTAATTCACAGTTGTCTATATTAAAAGATTTGTGGTAAGTGGGTCTGAGAATATAATTAAAGAGCTTCTGAATATTTTAACAAGTAACCCGTCTAGGATCCACTTAATGTCCTTATGTAAGCTGGACAGCTTCCCAGGTTCTTTTCCATTGTTCACATTTTCCTGGATACATATGTCTAGCTTTCATCTCTCTCTGATTTCTTTCCCTTCCAGCATCAAATCCTTCACAGATTTTTGACATTTTCTTCTATGAATTCTGAGTCGCATGCTTAATTAACCAGTTTGTTTTGGTGTTTATTCTTCCTCTCTAAAATTTCTCTGAACATCTGCCCATTCCGCACATTAACCCTGTTATAGTTTCAACCTCATTCTGGCCTTGGTGTTCCACATTTTGTTTAATTTCTTCCATCTTGCCATAAATTTAAACATGTTTGTCTTCCTTCCCTTCTACTGCTTTCCACTTTTAAATTATATTTCCGTTTTACTGTGAAAATCTAATAAAAAATCTGATATCCTTGTTCAGACTGTTTAGACACCTTAGTCTCTTCTTGAGCAGTATAATCCCTGTCTACAGAAAACACCCATCAATGTCATATCTAATATGGTCTTTGAATTTTATGCCAGGTTGTTTGCCTGTCCATAAATGCCTCCCTATCTCATTAGCTCATCTGCACCTCTACTCCCAGCTATGTTTAGAATATATTTTTGTTAATTTCACTTTTCTACACTGCTCCAGCTAAGGTGAATTGTGCTGTAGCATGGTCAGTGATGAAAGGTAGAGGCCTTACTTCCACATCATGCACTTAGCTTGACCTGGGAAAAACTATATTGAAATATTGTTTTGTGTAGTACCTTCCCTTCAACAGAATACATTCTTTTTAATCCAGAGCTTTAGCTATGACCCTTTCCCCTTCTCATTCTGAACAAGGAAGAAAGAAAGCTTCCATCACCTCCTTCCCGTGCCCTGATTCTGTCTAAAAAATGATTGACTTCCTTCACTGTTTACCCAGAAGGTGTAACATGATATTTGACCACCATGCCTATCACACTATGCTTATAAGTTTGCTACCTATGTTTCTACCTTCTGTACTATTTACATTCTGTCCTTCCCTCATCTTCTCTCCAATTCTTCTAGTAGCTTTCAAGATATCACATCTGTTGAATAAACTGCCACTCCTAGCACTTTTTTCTTCATGTCACTACTGAGTATATAATATTCTGGAACTACCACTTTTTAGTGTGTCTGTCCTATTATTTAAACTTTGATTGTACTACCAATGTCTAACTTACCAAACCCAAGGACGTCCTGCAACAAACTAATGTTTTTCTACTCTCTTTACATTACAATACATTTCACCCCTAACACCTCATTTTTGTAATTCCCTTCCATGTCTCCTACCTACTTTTTTATTGTCATTCATGCTTATAACCCATCTTATTTTTCATCACTCCCCCCCTTACTCACACCTCTAGCTGTTTTTAAGATGCTACCTTCTTCCTATTTTTCTTTGCCCACCCCTTCCTTAGAGATTTGATGTCTTCAGGATACTCAGTGGACCTCTCAATCAGCAGCAATGTTTCTCTTTTACTGAGTGTCATCCTATCCTCAGTATTGTGCTTTACCTTAATTGATACCTTTGCCAATTTACCCATATACCCATTCACATCTGTTTGCTACATCCATGCATTCTATACATTGATTGTTAGCTTCCTTTGTGCACAGGCAGTAGACAATGGAAGGACCTCAAAGAAACCATCTTGTACTCATGATCATGATATATATTCATGGCAGTGACATTATTGGGGTCTATATTATCTTATCGAAAACTGGATTTGCTGAACTGCATCTACATCAGAAATGTAGTTCAGTGAATGCGCTCTTGTGGGACCCCCCACTAATTATATATATATATATATATATATATATATATATATATATATATATATATATATATATATATATATATACCAACTCCGAGATCACACTACAGTGAGGAAAAGGCAAATTTTCCAATCCTCATTGTAACAAGATTTCACTATTATCAGTTCGCTGAACTGCATGTCCGATGTAGATGCAGTTCAGCAAATTCATTTTCAAGGATATAATATAGACCCATATTATTGCACTAGTGCTTTTGCCATCTTTATTACTGTATCACTCTCCATATTGTCAGGTCATTGGTTTTAATACTGTTCCCTGCTACCTTTTGTATTTTATCTGCCTTCTATCTAGAATTAATCCTGAAATTAACTTTATTATGTTCAGATCTATACTGTTCCCCCTCCAATGGTTCTTATCCCCCTTTTATAATATAATTTATTAATAATTCATAACTTGGTGATGGTATCAAAGGATGTGCCAGCAGGTGGTGTGGTTTGATGATAACGATGAAGTCTGTGAGATCAAACAAAGCCGGCCACATGTAAAACGTGCAATATCCACACAGGAGTGGATTACTGCTTTTATATAATAATATTATTTAAAGAAAAGGCTTACCTTTCTTTAATAATTTAATTGTACAATGGCATTTTAGTGTTCTTCCACCTTTTTCTCTGCATACTGATGTACCAGGCATGCACATGGAACATACGTCACCATGCTTATACACTAAATGAGTGTAGTGCAAGAGAGGTGACAGAGAAGTGAACATTCCTGTACTGATTTGACTCTATGTGTGTCTCTCTCTGAGACGTTTGCCTTACTAAATCTGTAAGAGCTAATAAATTGCCACCTGGCAAGGTTTACTGTTCTGCACTCCTACAAGCAGTTGACAAAGATGTAGTTTTCTTCACAGAAGAGTAAACATCCCTACATTGACTGACTTTCTATACAATTCTTGAGCCAAGTGGCATCTGCAACAAGTAAATATAACTTAAAGAGCAGTTTCATTATGGTTTGTCTATTTTTTTAATACCTGGAATAATTTGAGAAAAAAATGTAATTTATTTACCAGAAAATAGTGAATGAGGGGCATGGCAAAAATACTAGGAAAATCGGGGATATTCTGTATAGCTCTGGATGATTTAGAGATATGGTGATCGGTAGTGTGAGTGATCATACAGCTGGTATAAGAATACCTCTCATCTGTGCAGACCTTTTCATAACACCCTTAATTTTTCTCATATTTTTGCCATGTCCATGATAAAATGTGGTAAAAATACAGGTATGAAGTATATGCAAATATGAAGCTCGGCTGCTCAACAATACGCCAGCAGCCGGGCTTCTTTCTATTCATATATGCTTTGTTTACAATGGGCATGCTGACTGATTGCCCAATCGATGATCTCAACATAGCAACCCCTATAACTTTTAACCTAGTTCCCCCTTTTTGCCACTAATCTTACTAATGTACTTCCCCAAACCTTTACCTTTCTCCTTATCTATCTTCAACTTCCTAAAATCTACCTATAGTCTACCTAAAAACCCCAGTAGACTCCCTTTTTAAAGTACACACTTCACTATACTTGCTCTCTGTTCAGCCTTTGTACTAAACTGTAACCAGAACAATGTGTATGACATGTACAAACCTTAATTCGTGTCCTCTTTGAATGAAATATATACTGCTGAGAGAATTTTCAGCTGTCATTATGCCTTTAAAACTACTCATAATATGTAAGCTATACTTCTTTTGAACTGCAATTATTACTGCATATTAATTTTGTATGATGTTTTTATTGTTGTATAATTATTTTTCATCTTTGTAAAATGTTTTTCTATTTTCATTTTTTATTTATATTTTCATTGTTATACTTTGTGGAGCTTTTCTCCCTGGGCATCAGCTGAAAATGGGTTCCCAACCCAGTTGGACTTTCCCGGTCAACAAATCAACAAATGTCAAATAAATAAATGTTTTTGAATGGTAATAATCCTTTATTGTACAGCTATTGATTGTCAGTGTTTGACTGCTCTTCTGATGCTAACTGTCTTGTCATGCTTTAGTTGTGCCAGAGATCCTATCCTCATATACTCCTACATTCTTTCTTACCTTGTCTTAGTTAGGTATTATTCTAATCTGTTCCATTCCTCTTCTCCTGTTCCATCCTGCCATCTTCCACTCCCAACTGTCTCCCATTTCAGTTTCCTTCCTTTTCCTGGGGAACCCTGTGCTGCTGTTTCAGCTTGCTGCTGGGTAAGCACATTATTTCTGTTAATATTCCTGTCTCATTTTTACTCACTTCCTCATCTCTAATTACCATATCATACCTCTTTTATTTATTTGGTTTTTGTTTGTTAACCAGGTAAGCTATCTGAACACAACTGTATCTTTTCAGGGATGACTACAACCACTGTCTGGTTAAATTATTTACTCTGAGTGTAACAGTAGGCAATGGAGGAGAAAATCAAACACTGTCCTACAGGAAAAAAGTTCATTAACAGCTTACTGTTTTAATCCCCTCCATCTTTTCTAGCTGAAGGACCTCTTTCTGTTGTACCTTTGATTCAGCATGCCATTTCCCATGAGCCTCTTAAATCCCATCTGTAATCCTTCCTCATTTCCTCTTTTTTCACATCCTTACCCTACTACTTACAGTGCCGGCTTCTGCAGCCTCTACTGCTGACTCCGTCTAGCACTACCATTAACTGTCCTGCTACCTGCTTCCTTATTTTTCTTCTTTCTCTGATGTCCTAAACTCCTAACATCAGTTACTGTACCAGTCTCATGAGTTTTTGGATTTTCCATTCCAGCCATCTACTTTTAGCCTGGCCTTCCCCACAAAAATTTGAGCCTTTCTGCCAACCCACACTAAAAATATCTCATCCAATTATTACCCAATAACCTCATTCAACTACTCCCATACATATTTTAATTTAGTAATCTGAAACAATTAGTCTGATAATTGCTGGGGAAAGCAGGTCATTGAGTGCCAAGAGGGATCTGGCACTTTGTCATCATTTCTCTAGGCATTTTGTAACTCTATGGTTTAACTTGTAGGAACACCCACCTCTAATCAAAATTAGAAGATTTATTTTTTAGTTGTTGTTAATTTTAACTACTTGAGTGCGTTATCTTCTGAACCTGCATATTTAACTTGCACTAAGCTAGCCTACTTCTGTGGTTCAGACTGTTTTACATTACTATGTTACTGGTAGAAATTTACACTTGTTGATTTTTCTATTCATTCAGATATTATTAAACAAGCTGCAAAAGACAACTGGGTTTTTTTACGAGGGCAAACAAGAGGTTTTAAATAAGTTGAGTTCTCAGCTAAAATCTGTATACAACAGATTAAAGTTTGAAACATTTGTTCAAACACACAGGTAGATCTACTGGCAATGTTTTCACTTCCAGCAAACTTAAAAACATTATGCCTGAGGGTGCTATAAATATTAACATAATATAGCCAACAGCCAGTACACAGTGTTTCACAATTTTGATAAAACTTTTGGGTATGACTTTAATGTTGACTTTTATTCAATGTTTGTAGCTTATTTAGCTCAGAGTGATATGTGACCCGTATTTTATATAGGACAAACTACAAGAAAACTATTACAAAGAGTATGCATACATTCATACTCTATTAAAACAAGAAAAAGGAATAATGCATTATGCTGACATTCTGCTTACTATGAAACTTTAAAAATATATATTTCTTTTGTTTTGGAATGTTTTACATAATGACAAAAACATGACACATTGTTAGAACTAAGAGAAGTATAGTGGCAATTTAAATTCAACTCTAAATTTACTCCAAGTTTAAAGAATGCTATTAATATCAATATCAATTTAAAAAGAGAGCTGCTATGAAGTCATTCCTAAGAATTAGCATGGCAAGCAGCAGTGCTCCTTGAATATGCAATCCATTAAGCAAGGGTACATGCTCAGCAGCAACAAAATCAAAAGAACAATAAATGTGAAGCCAGCAAGAAGACGACCACTTCCAAATGAACCACCACACTTTATTAACATGTAACGCTTTCTTCTCCACTACAGAGACTTCATCAGAACAGTTTTCCACACAAACCCAGGTACTTAAATACCCACCCCCAATTATTCAATTTGCCTTTTATTAAAATATAAAAGCAATATGCACACCAAAATCAGAACATTTAAATGTATATTGTTCACGTTTCTAAGTTGTATTATTCATTTAAAATTCTAAAATGCTTTATTAAAACATGTATGCAATTATTTAAATAAAATTAAACTCCAACTTACTAGTGTTAGACCAACATGCAGGCACTAAAATTTTAACTTACACATACTTTTTAAAAATTAACCTAAAATATGGTCAAGTTTTAAAATACTGGCAATACTAATCATTTCATTGATACCTGGATACTGAGAGGCATTTAAATACAATTGCCACCTCAGTTCCAGTACATCCAAATGAATATTTAAAATACATCCCCTGTTCATCCTTAAATAACTGTTGAACAACTAAGAATATGAAATGGTGGCCTTGATTTTCTTTTACATGCATGTAAAGGGCACTAGTATTTCTACAGTGTCTCACATCACCCAAATGTTCACCAATTCTCACTTTACATTTTCTACATGTTTTGCCTATATAAAAAAATTGGACAATTCTCACACTTAGCCATATAAATTACATTGTTACTATTGCAATTATAGTGCCCTTTAATGTTAATAAACTTTTCATTAACTCTAAACTTAACCTCAGTTTCCAATATGAATGGACAAAAAGAACAAGAGTTGCATTTGTAATTACCAAACTTTCTGCTGGTTTTCCTTTCTTGTTTTATACCTTCCAAAATATTTTTTATGCATCTATCCCTCCTAAAGACATATCTAGGACCTTTTCCAACTTTTGGTCCAACATTGACATCAAATTGTAAAATCTCCCAGCTGGCTTTTATAACTTCAGTAATGGTGTTAGCTATACCATTATAAGTTATAATCAAGGTTGAATTGGGGTTGATTCTGTTGTTCTTACTTCCACTGGATCCCAGAAATCCATTGCCTAGTATAGGCCTATATATACCTTGCTCACGTTTATTCAATACTTCTTTACTAACCTCACTTAAAAGACAGTCTGGGTACCCTGTTTGTCTAAACATCTGCATAATAAACTTGATTTCTAACAGGAAATCAGCATTAAAGCTTACCATCCTGGCAGCCTGCACAAACTGACCTTTCACAACTGACTTCTTTTGGTGGAGTGGGTGCCAGCTACCATAGTCCAAATATGAGTTGCAGAAGGTCGACTTTCTATGAAGCTTGGTAATGAAGCTCTTGTTTGTCTGGTCAATTTCTAATTCTACATCTAAATAACTGATTTTATTCTTATTGTATTCATATGCGAATTTTAAGAAATCCACAGTTTCACTGATGAACAAGAGAAACTCCTTCAAACTGTCTTCCATACCCATCCAAATAAGGAATAGGTCATCCAATAATCAGGTATAATGCACAATCTGGGACCTATATGATCTTTTCATTAAATACTCCTGCTCCCAGTAGGACATGATAAGGTTGGCATAAATGGGGGCACACACTGCCCCCACTACCACACCCTTTGTCTGTTTATGATACTGTCCCTCAAAACAAATGTAGTTATTCTTTAAAACAAGCTCCATTAGGGCACCTATTTTATTAACTTCATCCTGACCGAAAATGTTAGTTTTATTAAGCTGGTGTTCCAACCAACTTAAGCCTTCATCATGAGGAATCGCAGTGAAAAAATGAACAACGTCAATGGTAACCATGATCAAATCCATTATTACCTCAATACCATTTAACTTATTTAAAAATTGCCAGGAGTCTTTACTAATGTAATTAAAGAAATCCAAACTCTTTTGCATTTTTTGGTCTAAATATTTACAAATAAAGTATGTCTTTGACCTTTTGCTGTCAACAATGGGCCTAAATTTCGGATTTGTAAGGCAGTGGAGTTGTCATAATGGATAGCGTGGATTATCTGGATGGGATGAATTCCATATTGTTGGATGATACCTACAAGGAAAGTTCATTAAATGAAATTAAAGTGGCCTATCGGTAGATAGACCTAATGTTTGATGATGTGGTATATCAGGCTCAGAATGATGAAAAGGAATACCATTACATAAAAAATGAATACCCTAGGGTGTCCAACATTTTTGGCATCCCAAAAATTCACAAGGGCCTTACAAATCCAAAATTTAGGCCCATTGTTGACGGCAAAAGGTCAAAGACATATTTTATTTGTAAATATTTAGATCAAAAAATGAAAAAGAGTTTGGGTTTCTTTAATTATATTAGTAAATACTCCTGGCAATTTTTAAATAAGTTGAATGGTATTGAGGTAGCATCGGATTTGATCTTGGTTACCATTGATGCTGTTAATCTTTTCAATGCGATTCCTCATGATGAAGGCTTAAGTTGTTTGGAACAGCAGCTTAATAAAACTAACATTTTTAGTCAGGATGAAGTTAATAAAATAGGCACACTAATGGAGCTTGTTTTAAAGAATAACTACATTTGTTTTGAGGAACAGTATTATAAACAGACAAAGGGTGTGGCAATGGGGGCGGTGTGTGCCCCCATTTTTGCCAACCTTATCACATCCTATTGGGAGCAGGAGTATTTGATGAAAAGTTCATATAGGTCCCAGATTGTGCATTATACCTGATTTTTGGATGACCTATTCCTTATTTGGATGGGTACGGAAGACAGTTTGAAGGAGTTTCTCTTGTTCATCAATGAAACTGTAGATTTCTTAAAATTCACATATGAATACAATAAGAATAAAATTAGTTATTTAGATGTAGAATTAGAAATTGACCAGACAAACAAGAGCTTTATTACCAGGATTCATAGAAAGTCAACCTTCTCCAACTCATATTTGGACTATGGTAGCTGGCACCCACCCCACCAAAAGAAGTCAGCTGTGAAAGGTCAGTTTGTGCAGGCTGCCAGGATGGTAAGCTCTAATGTTGATTTCCTGTTAGAAATCGAGTTTATTATGCAGATGTTTAGACAAAGAGTGTACCCAGACTGTCTTTTAAGTGATGTTAGTAAAGAAGTATTGAATAAATGTGAGCGAGGTATATATAGGTGTATACTAGGCAATGAATGTTTGGGATCAGTAAGGACAATAGAATCAACCCCAATTCAGCCTTGATTATAATTTATAATGGTATAGCTAACACCATTACTGACGTTATAAAAGCCAACTGGGGGATTTTACAATTTGATGACAATGTTGGACCAAAAGTTGGAAAAAGGTCCTAGATATGTCTTTAGGAGGGATAGAGCCATAAAAAAATATTTTGGAAGGTGTAAAACAAGAAAGGAAAACCAGCAGAAAGTTTGGTAATTACAAATGCAACTCTTGTTTTGTCCATTCATATTGGAAGCTGAGGTTAAGTTTAGAGTTAATGAAAAGTTTATTAACATTAAAGGGCATTATAATTGCAATAGTAACAATGTAATTTATATGGCTAAGTGTGAGAATTGTCCAATTTTTTATATAGGCAAAACATGTAGAAAATTTAACTTGAGAATTGGTGAACATTTGGGTGATGTGAGACACTGTAGAAATACTAGTGCCCTTTACAGGCATGTAAAAGAAAATCAAGGCCATAATTTCATATTCTTAGTTGTTCAACAGTTATTTAAGGATGAACAGGGATGTATTTTAGATATTACTTGGATGTACTGGAACTGAGGTGGCAATTGTATTTAAGTACCTCTCAGTATCCAGGTATCAATGAAATGATTAGTATTGCCAGTATTTTAAAACTTGACCATATTTTAGGTTACTTTTTAAAAAGTATGTGTAAGTTAAAATTTTAGTGCCTGTATGTTGGTCTAACATTAGTAGGTTGGAGTTTTATTTTATTTAAATAATTGCATACATGTTTTAGTAGAGCATTTTAGAATTTTAAATGAATAATACAACTTAGAAACGTGAACAATGTACATTTTTTAATATTCTGATTTTGGTGTGCATATTGCTTTTAAATTTTAATGAAAGGCAAATGGAATAATTGGGGGTGGGTATTTAAGTGGCTGGGTTTGTGTGGAAAACTGATCTGATGAAGTGTCTGTAGTGGAGAAGAAAGCGCTAAATGTTAATAAAATATGGTGGTTTATTTGGAAGTGGTCATCTTCTTGCTGGCTTCACATTTACATGTTCAGCAGCACCTGCTAATGGCCAAAACACTGAGGTGCCAGAGGCTCAAGCACACAATATAAACAAAAGATTGTATGTACACGCAACCCCAGTAAATGAGCATGTGCAGGCAGCACAATACAGGCCAAGGACAACTTGAAGTATATAATTAAGAAGCAAGGAAACCTAATGAGGAAAGTGTATTTATCTAGACAAAGATAATGTACAGACAGGAGAGTAATTACATTTATTGTTATCTGTAGAAGTAATCCTGTCCCCTTAGATGCATATCTACATAATAAAAAGTAAATGTTGACAAAAGGATGTTAGAGGGACACAACTACAGTGTAACAAAGGGAGTAAATATGATATATGTAAAATGAAGTTAAAATGTAGCAATGGGATAACAGTTAGCAAGAAACACAGATACATTAGGTGATATTACATGTATTGTAGGTAGTGCACATCAAGTGTGTATCCAGAAAATTATATGTTGTAACATTCTACTGTACTCTCCACCCATCATGTAAAACAACTGCACTCATCTCTAAAGTTGTTGCCTATGTACATCAGAAAAGAAATATTTACTGTCATTTTAAGGCACTTATAGGAAGTCTATAGTAAAGTTTAAATTGTCTAAGCAAGGCATATGTTGCGCATGAATGCAAATTATACAGTGCAGTAGTGAAGTTTATACATTTGTAAGATATGTTGTATTTTTTTCAGTATACATTTCCTGAGACATATTCAAAAAATTGCTGTAATTAATGCGAATGCCTAACTACATTTGTGCTGCAGGTGTATGGACCTACTCTGCCATTGTGAAGGATAGTATGTGAATAATGAAAGATAATAAAGTTCATCTAAGTGACAGATGTTTGCATACAAACAGGTTAAAGAATTATAAGCCCCTCGATGTCATATGTTTATGAAGAAAGCAATAATGAAGCTGTAATTGCAAATGTATAAACCTGTAGCACTGTGGAAATACTGAAAAGAATCATAGACACCTGAGAAATCATTCCAATATTATCACCGACCACATTAACAAGGATATTGGCAACCTCCAAACATTCTATCCCACACAGTTTGGTTTCATCAAGGGGAGGTCATGCCTGTTAAATTTGGTTGAGTTCTTAGAGACAGTCACCAAAGCCATGGATGAGGGGAAGATGGTGCACACTGCCTACCTTTTCCAGGCCAAAGCCTTTGATACTATTCCCCACTCAGGTATAATAGATAAACTCTCACAACTAGGCATCAATCCATATATTACCAGATGGGTAGAAAACTGTCTCACAGATAGAACCCACCTAGTCAAAACAGTTTAAGCCACCTCAAGCAGTAGACATGTAATGAGCCGTGTACCCCAGGGATTGGTCTTGGTGCTTCTGTTGTTTCGAATATATTTTTCTGAGGAGCAGGCTAAAACCAGTAGGCTATGGCTAACCAAGTTTGCAGATGACTGCAAGCTGGGTGCTGTCATCAATTCCCCTAGTGATGTGGGCATCCTCCAAGAGGGTCTCACCCAAACAAATGACTAGTGCCAGAAGCATGACCTCAAACTGAATGCCAAAAAATGCATCACCATCCCCTTTGGGAGAGTGATGACCCTACAAATTATCACATTAATAATAAGGTCCTAAACAGTCAATCAGTTGTGAGGGATGTGGGCACCCAGATTGATAGCAAACTGACTTTTGATGACCATAATGCCTCCATTGTACGGAAAGCTTTCTATATGACCCACCTCTTTAGTAAGGTATCTCATCCAGGGGCAAGGTGGTCATACCATCCCTGCATTCTTCCCTTATAAGACCCATTATTGAGTACAATGCCCCTTTCTGCATGTACCTCAGAAAGCATATGCTCCAGCTGAAGAGACCACAGATATTCCTCTCCAGGAGAATCCTGGGCCTCAAACATCTACCCTACACAGATAGGCTAAAGACCCTGTCCTTCTACTCAGTCTCCTACAGACTCTTCAGAGGTGACCTTTGTCTGGCATACAAAGCAAACTCAGACCTTGCCTTGATGGGAATGCTGTATATCTGCAAGTCAAGCTGCACTCAAGTAACCCACACACACGACCTGAGCTTAGTCTGTGACATCAACAGGACTTGTTGACGGGACAGATTTGTGTCCCGGAGACACCCCCTTTTGTGGAATAGACTCCCTTTCCATGTCAAGCAGAGTACCTCATTCACCCTTTTTAAATGCAACCTGGATGACTGGATGGGGAACAGAAAATACACCCCTGGGATTCCACCTGTGTCCCTGCTGGACAGGGGCATCAGGTGCTGACTTGTTGGAACATGGGCTAAATTCTTAGCTAGGCTTGTAAGGGCCTCAGGGCCAATAGCCTAATAACTTCCTATGATCCTATGATCCTATGACATACACCGAAATGTCACTTTGACAAACTTATCAGTAAAATAATAATCTGATATATATGGTTACAGCTGTCTAACTATAGCAGATGTGAGATGTATGTACTTGCAAAATGAGGAGTATGGTCATGTGACATATGCAAACATGCACATAAATCCAGGTAAAACTTGTGCGTATTCAGTCCCTTGAAAACTGGGTTGGGTGAGTATTAATGGCATTATGTCTATAACTATGCACAGGATGTATATATCTCAATAACAGAAATGGATAGGTAGTTCAAACAAGACTAAGGAGAAACAAGATTGCATGTCAGCTTTATGGTATTATCATATCAACTACTGGGAAAATGTATCAAATATCAGGCTATAACTATCTGAGCATGATGCATTTCTGGTAGTGTAATCATTCATATAGCGTATGTCCTTCCTGCTACAACTGCCACACCATATATGTTGAAGTAAAAGAATCTATCAAAAGTACACATATGAATGCATTATAGCATCATATTATATCTGACATTAAGCCCTGAAGTGACCCTTGTTAAACACATGACTAATATCTGAATGATAGTAGAGTAACATGAATCACAACTAGGTGAAACATTAATGTGTATTAGAAAGTAATCTGTTGCAGGTTTACCTTGCATATACACCATCTGTATACTGGTCTGTGGCAAAAGTTGTTATCCACCTCTTGAGTGTCAATAACACAGATGTTGGCAAAGCCAGCCATCTACAGGCTAGTTCTGTTACCATTTAACAAAGAAGAACAAACGACAAGAACTATAATGTTCTTTGTGCTAAATGACATCCATTTAGTACATCATTGTACTGTGCATGCTCATGAGGAAGTACACTGAACTGCTTCTCAGATGCTTGCTTTAATCAAATATAGTGTACTGATTTTTCCTGCTCAATTTCAAATGACTGTTATACACTTTTTGATCCTCATTGTATTTGTGCTACTATTCTTAGTAATGCAGTCCTACTAGTTAGTATTTAATGCTTGCTTAGCACCTTGTGCAAATGCTGCTAAGATTGCTCTGATCACTGTTAGGGTGTCTAGGTGGGCAAGATTTAATGGTTGATGCATGGTATTCGGCAGATTAATACTTATGATGCATATATCACTCGAGTTACTGCTGACATTTCTGTACAGTTGAGACATATTTTATCTTACTGATGCATAGTACTTGCATATGAGGGTAATTATTTATATCTCTTGTTTACAGTTTTTTTACTTACCTTGGTTAATTCTACTGCTACAAGTTGTGTCTTCTGGGGCTGACTGTGTCTGATGCTCACAGAACACAACCATTATATGGGTAGGTATGGCTGCTAATGTTGCATGCATCACTGGTACTGCTTGTATGTGTTCAGTGGGGCTTCTCAAGTGTGTCATGAGCCAAGGTTCCATAGCATAACCTGCATCCCCCACTAGTTGCCCTTGTAAAAAATCAACCCTTGCATATAGGTCACATGTATTCCACATGTGTGAGTCATGAAAACTGCCAGTGTCAAATGCACACAGATTGGAGATGATCCCTTGAGCATTGCAGACCACCTGACAGTTGATAGAGTGATATCCTTTCCTGTTGATGCACCACCTCCCCTGTTTACAAGGTGGAGCTTTTATTTCAGAAGGTGTGCAGTCTATGGCTCCCAGGGCCTCTGGGTACTTGGAAAGAAGATATGATCTGTTACATGTTGCAACTTTGCATTTAGAAATTGATATAATATTCTTGAGGCTGATCCATGTGACACCCTTAATATAGCCCCTGTGGATCTCTGGAAAGTGCCTGTGGCTAGCATACATAATGCCGCACACACCTATATTTCTACTGGGATGCGTTCTTCATGATTTCCTCAAGGCCTTAGTTGAGGATGGCAGAAGTTGCATGTTTCCTCTAAGGTAACCCTGTCCACCCTGTAACTATCTGCAGTTTCTGAATCATGAAATCCAAGATATGTCAAATGTGATCTGAACAGTTTTCCTTTTAGGTCAAAGTCTGGCAGCTGCATCACCTTGTATTAAAGCCTGTTGCAAATACAGGTTAATGATAGCAGGAGCAGCACCTAACATTTTCTTCTAAATGTGTTTGTGGCTGTATTCCACAAATCATTGGAACCGAGGCAAAAATAAGTCGGGAATGCACACAAGCATTTTAAAAATTCATAAATCACTATATTATGTTGATTCGCTTCATTAGCATGTATTTCACCTACTTATGGCTTCATTAGCGTATTCTTTTGCTTATCCTAGCTCTGAAGCTGGGAGTAACGTGCAGCGCTCTTTAATGAATAACAAGTAGCTCACCACTGTGTGATGCTCTTAGCACAAAGCGTAGGCGTTCATGAATCCAAGCCATAGTCTTCTATGTGCTTGGCTGGTGATGCAAAACATGTGATGGTTTGAATAAAGAATTCAAATGGATTAACACCAGAGAATGGTTTCTTCTGATGAAGTTTTTCATTCAATAAAGATGAGAGGTCTTAGCTAAGGTCATTTCAATAGTCATGATTCCTTCATCCTGTTTTTGTTGCAGGTCATTGTAAAAACAGATAGCTTTTCTGGGTTTAATGATAACATGACCTTGTGGGACATTAACTGAATACTTCTAATAAGTTATGATGTTGCAACCTTTTGTAAAATGTAGTGCAATACCAATAAGCTGTTCTGTTACTTTTTTGATCTGAAGAAGGATTCCTTGCATGGAAGCTATCAACAGTATTTAATTTATTTTGTTTTTAGCAATTTTAAATGTATAGTGAAGCTTCAGTTGCATAAAGTAGCCTACAGTTGTTTGCCTAATCTCATTCTGTATTTGTTTCTGTGTTTACTATGTTAATTAAATTTACTTGCTGCCACAAAGTATTGCATCATCACAGAGTAGCTAGCATATGCATATTTATTTAATTTGTGAAGTTTTGCTACCATAGTTAATAACAACTTTTTACTTTAAATATAAAGCCATTGCTTATAGTGTTATGTTGACAAGTTTCATTTTATGCTAACTGATCTTTTGTAGTTACCTAACTGCAGTTTACTAAAGTTAAAATGACTGTGTTCACCACTCTCCAGTTCCATTTACCGGACTGTTTTGAGAAGCAGAGTACAATCCTGAGCAAACTATCAAGGCATATTGCGGTAGAGGTTTGTTTTTCAAACAAGTCCTTTAGACAGCAAAATGAACGTGTGAAAACCAAAGGAGGTGATGTTTCAATCTATAGTAGAGATAGATGCTGCTGATTTTTTGTATGGTCTGAAGAAGCGATTTTATCGCGAAAGTGCTCACCTGTGTTTGAATAAAAGTCTATTTGGATTTTACACTACTTTTTGCCATCTGCTTTTTATTGGTTTGCTGTGGTGCTGTGTTCTACATTTTTGTTCATATTATAGTAGAGATAAATTCATTTCCTGTCTACTTAGGCTGGACAACTCCATAGAATTACTCCAGCTTAGGTTCTGGTGGGTGAGACCCCCATTAAAGTCATAGCAACTTATAGATCTCCCTCCATGGCTCACGACACCTGCAAAGCCTACTTGACCAAACTGGAGACAATCCAAATTTTACCAAACACTAGGTGCAATCATTGAATCCCCAAATGGTGTCAGTATATTCCAAGAGGGTCTCACACATACCGACTGGTGTATTAGTCACGGTCTCAAACTGAACGCAAAGAAATGCATCATTATTCCCTTCAGCACAAACAATGTCCTCTTGCATTATCAAATCAATAACAACACCCTAACTACCCGGGAAGTGGTAAGGGACCTGGGATCGCAGGCTGACTGTGACCTTAACTTTGACCACCATGTGTCTACTGTTGAAAGGAAAGCTTTCTACATAGCACACTTGACTAGCAAAGGCATTGCCTTGAGAGCAAAAGAAGTTATAACCACCGCTATACTTGGCACATATCTGGCCCGTAATTAAGTATAGCGCCCCATTTGGCATGTACTGTACTAAGCACCTGTAGCAATTAGAGAGATCTCATAAGTTTCTAACAAAGAAGATCAAGAGGCTCCAACATGTGCCTCACGTAGACCAATTAAAGTCCCTGTCACTGTACTCCGTATTGTATAGACTTCTTACGGGAGACTTATGCCTGGCCTACAGAGAAATCCAACACCCAAACCTAATGATCTTGCTGCATATACATAAATCAAACGGGACTACAACTACCCATTCCAGGGACCTAAATATGGCTTGTGACTTAAATAGGACCTGCTGGAGGGACAGATTAATCTCCCAGTGACTGCCACATCTTTGGAACAGGCTACCAATTCATGTGAAACAGAGCACCTCTATGACATTGTTCAAGAGGAACCTGGACAAGAGGATGGGGCAATGTAAATTCTTACCAGGGATAGAGCCCACAACCTTTATGGACATGGGCAGTCATCACTAAATGCAATATTGGGTATTGACTAACATTTCTATGGTATTACATTGGTATGAAACAGCTAGGCTTAAAATGACCACCGAGTCGATAGCCTAGTAATCTTCTATGATCCTATAATCCTATAAGTCAACACATCTGAGCTCAGTACATATATATCTGTTATATCTGTTGATGGTTTCTGTGGTTGATGAATTGCCATAATTTCTTTGGTCATTGATTAGCATTATTGCCAAAGATTATGTTTGGTTGCTTCCTTTTAATTGCTGATTTACATTTTTTTTTCATAGTAAGACTTTTAAAGTATTCGATCAGTTTTACAGAGCAAATAAGGTGGTATTAGAACATACAACATACAAAATATTGTGATATAATGGCAAAGTTATGCAATTTCACTGGTAATTTCCTGTGTGGCTTTAGTGCAAGAATTTAATGTTGCTGTGAGTACACCACAATGTATTGTTTTGTGTAAGCTGGCAGTGCACTTTTCTGTTTTGTTTCGCTTTTCTCAAAGAGGTGTGACTGTAGATCTGGTATATATAATTTCAGGGGGTTGGGAGTTTGTCCCCTGTAGAAAAGATTTTTTTTTTTTGTTTTGTTTTGGTTTACCATTTTTGTCATATGGCTTGTGATAAATAGTTAGCTGAAAAAAATGTGCTTCTCATTTATGTAGGGAAAGCTGGTGTAACTGTAAGACAGTTTTATAGTCTAACAAAAAAGTTTAGCTTATGAATACGGGTCTGTTCTAGTATCTTTCTGAGTGTGCCAATGAGTATAGTGCAGTGCTGAAAATGAAATCTTAAGCTTGTTTTTTATAGTTACACCCTGCACCACAAAAACGTATACATTCTCTGATGGAAGATAGCTGCTAGATTTTTATCCTTACACATCAATAATATCCCATTGATTAATTTGAACAGGATTAGGAGGTGTTACAGAGAAATTTATTTGGAAAGTTGACACTACATAGCAGCTCTTCTGGACAGAGATTTACAGGAAAAGAATGATACAAAATGTTATCAAGAATTGCAACTGCTCTAGAGGTTTCAATTTCTCACTTATAAATACAAAAGGAATAGGATTTATAAGAAAGAAGGCAGCGGATGAGGAAGGCTTTTCAAGCAATTTCAGTTTATAACATATTTTTTGTTATTGTTGTTTTCTTGAAAGACAAGTGAAGGTCGTTTTCATTTATATGGTACATAGCTATGTCAAGTTATCTTTTTTTCAGTTAAATAAATGACATAGAAGATATGCATGCATGTGTGTGCATATGTGTATGTATCTATATATCTATCTATATCTAATCTATATATATATATATATATATATATATATATATATATATAGCTATAAAAATAAATATATATATAGCTATAAAATATATATATATATATATAAATTTATAAATGTGTGTATGTGTATATATATATATATATATATATATATATATATATATATATATATATACATTTACGTACATACAATGAAATCCAAAGCATGCATACTGCCAAAACATCTAAATAGGTCACAAATGTAAAAACATAACAATACATGCTTTTTATGTTAGGTTTATTGCCTTCACTCCCTGATAAGGGGGTGTCTTCCCCCATACCATATTACTTAAATATAACAACTTCATAGTTACACACCTGTAATCCCATTGAAATTTTTCACATAACTGCTATAGCTGATAAAACATGAATCAGCTACAACAGCAGTCACTAAACTGTGCATGTGACAAGTGTACTTACACATACTGTCAACAAAATGAGTAGAAACAAATGTTAGCGTATCCATTTACAAGAGATGGTTTAATGGAGTGCCTAGTTAATGCAGGATGCATGCACACACTCATGCTCATTTTCTCACTTGCACACGCACATGCATGTATGTGAGTTCACTCACACACACACACGCACACATGCATGCATACAGAGATATACAGTATACCAAAAATGTAGACGCTTGTGCTTCTATAAATAGCAGAGTTGTTACTGGCTGGAATGAAAAGGTAGGCTACACAAGCAGCTAGATGGCATATTAGTAGATGCAGATGGAGTGGAACTGCAATACCAGCATTGCTTTATGAAGCTTCAAGGATTCCTTTGCTCCATAAATCAATGCTATTACTGCACTTCCTGTCATGGCTGAAGTACTGAAGGCATAAGTGTGTACTAATTTAACTGTAGAAAACTGCTTAATAGATTTGAAGTATGAAACTTTCTAGAGTTTCAGAGCAATACAGCTTTTTTGGCCCTCAACTGTGAGAAGACTGAAAAGAAGTTTTTATTTGCTCCTCAACATTGAGTTGAGAGGGTACCAGTTGTGGAACTGGACAGGGCACCAGATGTCATAGCTATAGCTGTGATGCTCAGAATGAGATAGGACTAGCCTTTATCCAAATAAAATACTATGTAAACTGCTATATATGTGAGTTTGATTGTGTGTGCGCGAGGGGGGGGGTCCCTGTGTGCATGTGTGTGCATGTGTGCATGTATGTGTATGTATGTGTATGTGCATGTGTTTGTGTTGTGTCTGTCTGCTTATGTATACATACACACACACACATATATATATATATATGTGTGTGTGTGTGTGTGTGTGTGTGTGTGTGTGTGTGTGTGTGTGTATGTGCATATAGGTTCATAGGTAAGTAATAGGTTATCTGCCTGAGGGCATCTATACGCCTAGCCAGAATGTGTTGGCTTTCGCCGTCCCCTTAGATTAGTTCCCTGTGCCTCGGTCCAGCAGAGCCACTGCAGTGATCCCTGGGGTAAATTTTCTGTTTCCCATCCACTTGTCAAGGTTTCTCTTGAAGAGTGTTAGTGAGGGACTCTGCCTAATGTAGATTGGAATCCTGTTCCAAAGCATGGGGAGTCTCTGGGACAGGTATCTATCCCTCCAGCATGTCCTATTTATCGTTGTGGTGAAGTTTAGATCCCTAGAGCATGTGGCTCTTAGGGATTTGTTTTTTTTTTAGGTAGAGAATGTCCATCAGTTCTGGGTTGAACATGGCCTTGTAGGTCAGGAAGAGAGCACCTCTGAGTAAGCGGTATGCAACAGAGTACAGCTGGAGTTTCTTCAGACGGGCTGCATAGGGCATATGTTTGAGGCCTGTAATACTCTTGGTGGTGTACTTCTGTGGTCTTTCCTGTTGTTGCAGGTGTCTTGTAAGGTACATCCCAAATGGGGCATTGTACTCTATGACAGGTCTGATGAGTGATGAGTAGAGGGGCATAATAACCTCTTTTGTTCTAGATGCAAACCCTTTTGTGATTAGGTGGGCCACATAGAAGGATTTTCTAACCACCTTGACAATATGATTATCAAAGGAGAGATCACTATCTACTTGGGTCCCCAAATCCCTTATTACATTTTCTGTATTTAGGGGACTACCACGTATGTGGTAGTTCGCGGGTACTTTGTTTTTGACAAAGGGGATGACTATGCACTTTTTGGCATTTAGCTTGAGGCCATGATTTTGACACCAGGTATCTGTCTCAGTGAGACCCTTCTGGAGGATGTCTGTATCAGTTGGAGAGTCAATTATGGCCCCAGTTTGCAGTCATCTGTGAACTTGGTCAGCCATAGTCCTCCAGTGCTTGCCTGTACATCTGAGAAGTATATACAGAGCAGGAGGGGTCCCAGGACTGAGCCCTGGGGGACGCCACTTGTAACTGGTTTAGAGTCAGACCTAGAGCCTGCAACTCTCACCATGTGGGTTCTATCAGTGAGCCAATTGGCAACCCATCTCATGATGTAGGGGTTTATGTTCAGGCTGGTGAGCTTGTCTATAATGCCAGAATGGGGAATGGTGTCAAAAGCCTTTGCGAGGTCTAGGTAGGCTGTGTGGACCTCCTTTCCCACGTCTAAAGCCTTGGTAACTGTCTCAAAAAAGTCCACCAGGTTTAGGAGTCATGATCTGCCCTTAACAAAGCCAAACTGGGTAGGGTCCAATGTTTGAAGATCCCCAATGCCTCTGTTAATGAATTCCATGATGATGCGCTCCATAGCCTTGCAGACCAGGCTAGTCATGCTTATAAGGCGATAGTTCCCGGGGTCCATTGTGGCTCCACCTTTATGGAGTGAGATAACTGTTGTTGTGCACCACTCTATGGGTATGTAGCCAGTAGATAGGCTGAATTTGAACAGTGTGTTTAGGTGAGGGCTTAGTTCATTTTGGAGCTCATGTAAGACACAGCCTGGGACACCGTCTGGTCCCATTGAAGCTGTTTTTTTGGCTTTGGATAGGGCTGTTTTAACCTGTGTGTCAGTGATTGCTGGGTCACTACATTCCTCTGGTATGGTTATGAACTCTTTAGGGGGGTGAGAGGGGGATGAAGTTTGCACTAAACCTGTCTGCCAGAATGTTGGCAATATCAGTCGGTTCAGTGTATTTTGTGCCATTCCGCACTAACTCAGAGCAGATCTGAGAGTTTCCACTTAGGTTCTTGACATAGGTAAAAAAACGCGTCAAAAATCCAAAAAAAATGCTGACAGTCTTGTACTCAACTTTTATTAGGTAAAAAAATGCTTTATGGTTATCTTTGGAATCCTTGGCAATTTTTCTTTCGAAGCTAGCCTTAGATGATTTTATGAGGGATCATAGTTTCTTGCTGATACTAATCAGGGATGTTGTTACTTCTTGGGATTTTACTCTTTTCTGCACTAGTTTCCTCCTTCTATTGTATAGCTTGCTTATGGCAGGGGTCCACCAGACTGGTTTCCTTTTTTTGGAAGAGTGAGTCTTGGTTTTCCTTGGGATAGCACAATCCATGCATTCTTGCATGTGCTCATAGAGTGCCTTTGTAAGAGATTCAGCAGCTTGTACAGCATTATCCTTTAGCGTGGGGGCTGTGAAACTTTCCACGTCAGACTTAAGTAATGTGAAGTATGCTTTTGAAAAGTTTTTCACTGTGGTTTCCTTGATTGAGGGTGGGGGCGGAATGTGGACATCCATAGTGATTAGTCTATGATCTGATCTAACCAGCGAGGGTTTGACCTCTGGTGTAGAACACCCATCATCCATGTTGTTGATGACCAGGTCCAGTATGTTGTCACCTCTGGTGGGGGTGTTGACCAGTTGATCCAGGGCGTTCCAGTTTATAAATTCTAGAAAGCGTTGGGCAAGGGAGTTAGTACTTGAGTAGTTCTCCCAGTTAATGTTTGGGTAATTGAATATATGTGTATTTCTCTCTCTTTCTATCTCTCTGTATGTATGTATATAGATATATGTGTGTGTGTGTGTGTATGTATACATATACATTTATTCCAATGGGTGTGGGATTTGCTGGGAGGAGCTGCTTAAAATATTTTTTGTTTTGTTTTTTCCCCTCTCTCTCTTTTTTTTATCTCTATATACTGAACTTTTTTGTTCAAATTTTTGAATTGTTAAATAATTATTAGGTAATGATGTATATTTCTGTGTGGGGGGTGTGCACATGCATATACACCAATAAAGAAAACAAAACCACTCAAAAGCAGCAAAAAGATGAAAGAAGTGTGCAGAACAGACCACCAGCAAAATCCTAGCTTATTTAAGCACTTTTTGTCAAGTTTCAGACTTCATCAGAATAATGTCACATGATCAAAGCAACCATAAGTACACCACCCCAGCTAACCATTGGTTAATATAATTACATCATTTCCTTAAAAACAAGCATTATACAAAGCTTAATAACAATTGTTAAAACTAAATATTCTTCACAAAAGATAAAACATAACGAATAAAAAATAAAAATAGAACCGCTACACCTATAGAAAATACATAGAGTTCAATTTTAAAACAGAACTCAAAGAAATTGTATCAGTGAGATCTGGTATTTGGCAGGCATTAGTTTTAATCTGCCATGTCAATTCCTTACATTCTAGCCATTCGTCCATTGGTCCTCCTCTTGTTCCAAGGTCCACATGGTCTATGGCTCCTAACTTAAAGGTGTGTCCTGGACATGCACAAATGTGATTGTACAAAACACTGATTATATTTTTATTCTTGATGTCATAAAGCTGTTGATACACCCTTTGTCTCAGTGCTCTTTTGGTCTTACCAATATAGAAACTGTCACATAGATCACAAACTGCGACATACACCACCCACTTTGAGTACCAAAAATATTTCTTCCTAGGTTTTAACATTCCATAACCTGATTTTTATGGCCTCACATTGAAACATGGCTGGACACTGACTACATATCCTGCATTTATAGCTCCCATCCAGTGTAGGTGCACTAGAGTCTCTTTCTAATAGGCCCTTCAGACAGACTTCCTTCTTGTACACTATAGTGGGCTTGTTTCCCACTACTGAGTGAACTTCCTTATCAATAGGGAACATGTCCCATAATCTACAGATAATATTCCTAATACCATAAAAGTCAATACTGAAAGGAAGAATGAAAGCTCTTGAGAAATGGTCCTGTCTCCCAGTCTGGGTTAATCCAATGTTTTTTTTCTCGTTGGATAATAAGGAAAAAAAAAATACCAGTTTCCCTTTTCTTAATCACCTCATTCACAATATCCAGAACAAGCTGGGAAGGGTAACCACTTCCAATTAACATGTCTTTCAACTTTACACACTCACTCAAAAAATCATCTAGTCCTGAGAGCATTCTAGCTAACCTAACATACCGGCACTTCACTGGGGCTCTTTTTTGGTGCACCAGGTGCAAGCTGTCAAAATGCAACAATGAGTTTGAGTATGTTGGCTTCCTATACAAATGAGAAATGAAAGCCTTGTTTGCTAATCTTTTTAACTGTTGCATCCAAGAAAATTGAGCTGGTTGTTGTCTCTAGCCATAGTGAATTTAAGTAAGAAGGTGGTTTGATTAATATAAGTGAAGAACCTATCCAATTCCTCTTCACTTCCCTTCCAAAAAAAATCACCAGGTCAACAAGGTACCACCTGTATAGTGCCCAAGAGTCTTTGCAAGTTGAATTTAGAATAAATAAATCCTCCCAGTGTGCCAGCACTATGTTGGCAAAACTGGGGGCACAACAGGCGCCCATCGCCCCTCCTTGCTTTAGTTTGAAAAGCTGGTCCTCAAAACAAATTAAATTGTTTTCGAGAACAAGTTCCATGCATGTACGTATGGTCAGGATGGTGTTGGGTGCTAGGTTGGAGATGAAACACACATATTCATAAAACCACTCCAGGCCCTCATGGTGTGGGATAACAGAGAATACATCTTGATCAAAGGTCACCATTATGAGACCATCGTCAAACATCTCAGGTTTTATTTTGGTGAGAGAGTCTCAGAACTCCCCAATAATAGTGCCTCTCCCATCAAGTAATCCTTTTACCTTGCAATCAACAAATTTTGCTAGGGCAAATATCTTGCAGGCTTTGGCATCTACTATTGAATGCAGGGGTGGGTTGCTAATGGACTTGTGAATCTTCGGGATCCTGAAAATAGTTGGGATCCCTGTATCCTTAGTGTCTAAAAATTCATGTTCACTCAATTCCAACTGACCATTCAATAATAATTCATACAAGGCAAGATCAATATTTCTGTAAGCAATGTTCATCTCATTGCATGAGACTTCAGTATAACTGTCACAAAACAACAATTCAAACAATTTACTATTGTATTCAGAAACTCCATCACAACCAACCCGCCCCCCTTGTCTGGTTTCATAATACGGACATCCTTCTTAGCCAATATGTCATTAAGCAGTTTACTCTCATTGTTATCCAAATTAGGGGCTTCAGTGATACCTTTATAACTCAGTTCCCTGATTTCTTTCTCACAAAGAGTTTCAAATAAGTGGATGGGAGGGTGGTATGAAGGCACTAGGTCTAGTCAAACAGGAATTCGATACTGCTAGGTTTTAATTGTCTACAAAATGAAGGGCCAGATTCAATTTCCTGGTAAACAATTTCAACTGTACAATAGTTTCAACCAGGTTGGCTCTTCTTGCTGGTACAAAGTTCAAGCCTTTAGAAAAGAGTTTGGCCCATTCCCCATCAATCACCAGGTGACTAAGATTGTAGATACTAAAGTCACCTTTTACATTTTTAATAATTTTACATACATTAAAATCATGTTCATAACAAGTCAAAACATTACTCATCTCCAGTGTTGGGTTTGGGCAACCCCCTTCCCCTCCTCTGTTGGCCCTGGTACTGTCCTTAGTCATACCTCAAACTCGTTTGATTCCCATCCCTCTGGTTCATCAATCTTTCTGTTCTCATCAGAGGAAGGGCTCTTAATGGGATCCAGATTCCATATCATCACTATTCAGGTCAACATTTACATCCTGCTGGGCTTGCCCATTAAAGAAACAAGTTTGGTGACATAATGATGGTTTCAGGTAGGCCCTACCACCATCATAATCACTTTGTCTCTAACTAGTTTCTTTTCTTTTCATATTTTGTCCTCTAAATCTTTGTCAACAGCAGAAAACACTTTATAAAAATCACACTTTTTATGCTAAAATAAAAGATCATTTTTTATGCTAGTGTCCAGTTTATTAATTTTAGTCAATAAATGAGCCATTTTTCTGTTGTTGTCAACAGTGAGCAATTGCACCAACTCACAGCCTTGTCTGTTGATCAATTTGATTAAATCATGATGTAACTGGGTATCTTTAACCAATCCATTTGGATATCTCCACATACGAAGGCCCTTAGGAACCTGCTCACATTTGAAACATTCATTCAAATAACTATTTTCAAACTGTGTTTTTTTATATTTAAACAACAGTTCTTTATAAGAATGAATTTTTTCATCTGCAGTACTATTAGTGTGTTGCCCAAATCCAGCATCATAGTGCAATTCTGTATCATGTCTAAGCCATTGTTCAACTGAAAAATCAGATGTCATGTCATTACCATTGCTTGGCAAGGTTCCCGAATGAATGCTCCCCTCGCCATATACCTCCTGGTTAAAAACCACTCCTCCTTGAACTCCATTACCATGACTGCCCATTCTCTGGGCTGGGGTGATGAACAACCTCTGTGATGCCTGGGAAATAAACTCAGTACCTCCACGAACAGGCTTCAACCCATATGAAATGAGCCTGTCAACTTCCTGAGTAAGTTCAGCAACCGATGCTGCCAAAAGAGCTACAGACGGCAATACAGCCAAAAAATCAGTGCTAGAAGCCAATTCTACCTGCTCATGATCATCCATACTCCACAGACCAAGAAATAAACATAACCAAAGCACTCAAAAGCAGCAAAATGATGAAAAAAAATGTGCAGAACAGACCACCAGCAAAATCCAAGTTTATTTAAGCGCTTTTCATCAAGTTACAGACATCATCAGAATAAAGTCACATGTTCAAAACAACCATAAGTACACCACCCCAGCTAACCATTGGTCAATATAATTACATCATTTCCTTAAAAACAAGCGTTATATAAAGCTTAATACAAATTGTTAAAACTAAATATTCTTTACGAAAGGTAAAACATAACAAATAAAAAATAAAAATAGAACAAATACACCTATAAAAAATACATAGATTTTAATTTTAAAACAAAACTCAAAGAAATTGTATCATTGAGACCTGGTATTTGGCAGGCATTAGTTTTAATTTGCCATGTCAATTCCTTAAATTCTACCATTCATCCATTGGTCCCCCTCTTGTTCCAAGGTCCACATGGTCTATGGCTCCAAACTTAATGGTGTGTGTAGGACATGCACAGATGTGCTTGTACAAAGCACTGTTTATATTTTTATTCTTGATGTCATACAAGTGTTGATACACCCTTTACCTCAGTGCTCATTTGGTCTTACCAATATAGAAACTGTCAGATAGATCACAAACTGTGACAGACACCACCCCCTTTGAGTAACAAAAATATTTCTTCCTAGGTTTTACTATTCCATAACCTGTGATTTTTATGGCCTCACATTGAAACATGGCTGGACATTGACTACATCTCCCACATTTATAGCTCCCACCCAGTGTAAGTGCACTAGAGTCTCTTTCTAATAAGCCCTTCAGACAGACTGTCTTCTTGTACACTGTAGTGGGCTTGTTTCCCACTAGTGAGTGAACTTCCTTATCAATAGTGAACATGTCCCATAATCTACATATAATATTCCTAATACCATAAAAGTCAATACTAAAAGAAAGAATGAAAGCTCTTGAGAAATGGTCCTGTCTCCCATTCTGGGTTATTCCAATGGGGTCATTCTCCTTGGACAATAAGCAAAAAAAAAATACCGGTATCCCTTTTCCCAATCTCCTCATTTGCAATATCCTGAACAAACTTGACAGGGTAACCCTTTCCGGTCAACATGTCTTTTAACTTTAAACACTCACTCAAAAAATGATCCAGTCCTGACGCATTCTAGCAAACCTAACATACTGGCCCTTCACTAGGGCTCTTTTTTGGTGCACTGGGTGCCAGCTGTCAAAATACAACAATGAGTTTGAGTATGTTGGCTTCTTATACAAATGAGAAGTGAAAACCTTGTTTGCATAATCTTTTTTAACTGTTACATCAAAAAAATTCAATTGGTCATTGTCTCTAGCCATGGTGAATTTAAGGAAGTAGGTGGTTTGATTAATATAAGTGAAGAACCTATCCAATTCTTCTTCACTTCCCTTCCAGAAAATCACCAGGTCATCAAGGTACCACCCGTATAGTGCCCAAGAGTCTTTGTAAATTGAATTTAAATAAATAAATCATCCCAGTGTGCCAGCACAATGCTGGCAGAACTAGGGGCACAACAGGCGCCCATTGCCCCTCCTTGCTTTTGATTGAAAAGCTGGGCCTCAAAACAAATGAAATTGTTTTCTAGCACAAGTTCCATACATGTATGTATGGTCAGGATGGTGTTGTGTGCTAGGTTGGAGTTGAAACACAAATATTCATAAAACCACTCCAGGCCTTCATGGTGTGGGACAACTGAGAATAAATCTTTAATATCGATGGTCACCATTATGAGACCATCATCAAACATCTCACGTTTTATTTTGGTGAGAAAGTCCCAGGAGTCCCTAATAATAGTGTCTCTCCCATCAAGTAATCCCTTTACCTTGCAATCAAAACCTTGTTTTGCTGGGCCTGTCTCTGTCTCCGTACTCAATAGGGCCATGCAGTTGCTGAGGTTGCTTTCTGGTGGTCCAGTGGTGTCTCCGGTCGATTTGTTAGGCCAGTCACTGTCTCTGTACTTGTTAGGTCCATGCAGTTGTTGAGGTGGCTTGCTGGTAGTCCGGTGGTGTCTCCAGTGGATTCATTGGGCCCGTTGCTGTCTCAGTACTTGGTAGGAACATGTGGTCGGCTGGCAGCCATGTGGCTCGGCAGCCTGGTGATTTGTATATCCTGGTGGTCGTGGGATGCTGTGGGGGTCCTTTGTTGTAGTTCTGGACTTATTAGCATTGGGGGTAGTGGGTTCAGGATCTCCTTGTGCTCCCTGGTGGGTTCATGCACTTCTGTGGACATTCTCCAGTCTCCAGGGTCAGGCTGCTGGTTTTCGCACATGCCCGCTGAAAGTAGCAGCCATTAGGGAGATGGGTAATGGCTCCACTGACTAATTTGCATTAGTGGTAGTGGTTTGAGAATCCCATAGTGCTCCTTGCTGGGTTCGTGCGGTTCCATTGCAGTTCTGTGGCCGTTTGGTCTGGGCATCTGGTTTGTGCATGCACAGTTGAGGTAACAGCCATTACCTCTCATTCAGCCAAGGGTTTTGCTGTCCAACGTAGAGAAGTAGGGAAGTCCAGGTTTGTCACTGGTTGGATGGTGCTGGAGTTTGGCTGTTCTGCTGCAATGGAGGTGGGTAGAATATAGACACAAGGGGTTGTGTTTTTTTTTTTTTTTTTGCATCCAGTTTGTTTATCTGAAAGGGGTTGGTAGCAGAAGGGAAGTGTGTGTGGCTTAGGTGTGGGTAGCTGAAGTGTGGGTAGCTGAAGTGTGTGTAGTTGAAGGGTGAAGTGTGTTTCCGGGAGCTGAATATTTTAATCCATGGGTGTGAATGTATAAGTGCAATAGTTAGTGGTTAGGATGTATGCTCTGCATGTAGTTATTCAAGAGGTTGTTCTCAGCTGCAGAGTACAGGTAGGTGGGGGAGTTGGTGGAGAGGTGGTGCATAGGGCAAGGCAACATAATAGGGGTTGGAGGTGGAGTAAGGCACTTTGGTTCATGGAGCAGCATTAACATTATGTGTTTCTTTCTTACAGATGGCTAATTTACCGGGACTATGTCAGTGATGGCAAGCTATTGTGGCCCAGTAGGAAGAGTTGTTTCAGGAGGTGGTGATGTCTGAGGTGGTAATAGATCCAGAACAGGCTCTGGGTCAGAAGAGGTGGTGCACCACAGTGAGAACCCCAGCTTGGGGGAAAAGACAGAAGACAGCAAAGCAGGCAGTTGCAGTGGATACACCAGCTCCCAGTATGCCTCAAGATGAAAGTGCAGGTAATGGTTTTACTTCAGAAGTATTTTCTTGGTAGCTAGAGGTTGAGAATTGTGTGGGGGGTAGGGATGAAGAGGACCTGTTAGTTGAGGTCCTTGGGCGAGGATTCCAAGCAAAAAAGGGTGCTCAGAAGTGGCTGGCACAGGGAGCCAGGTACCCTGTCAGAGATGCAACTGGGGTGGGTGTAGGATCTGGGGGCAGTTTGGTTTTGGACTCCGAGGTAGGTTCTAACTTTGGGCTGTGGCCAGGGTACTGGTTACCCACCCAATCTTTGGGAAAAGGGGCAGGAGCCGTTTTCCTGACTCCACACATTCCAGGGTCTGTCAAAGGTGAGTATGTGGATTTGTTTGAGCTGATCGATGGGGAAGGGGTCCAATGGCTAGTAGAGGCAGAGACATCTAATAGCAAGGATTTGCTGGTGGATTTAGCGGAATTGAGAAGTAAGAGGGTAGGTAAGCTTCACCCTAGGAAGTGGGATAATTGGGTGGTCAGCTGTATTTACTTTATGGTGGTTCAGCTGGAGAAGGATGAGTCATTGGCCTTGCCTCTTCTAGGATATTTCCTTACCATATGAGAGGTGCAGTGGTTAAGGCCAGGGAATGTGTGGCTTTGGTATGATCAACATTTCTGCAAATGGAAGGCTGTAGACCAGTCACTATGCTGAGAGGTGCATCATCTGGATATATGGTTAGCTACGATGATGGATGGTTATGGTGGCTTTAACAGAAGGGTGAGAGGGGGAGAAGCAGCGGGTGTGTGTTTGTCTTTTAATAGTGGTTCTTGTTCATGGGTGGGGTGCAAATTTGCACACATTTGCTCAAGATGTGGAGGGAGTCATTCGGCCATTTGCTGTGGTCGGCAAGACCTTTCCACATGGAACTCCAATGTCATGGCTCATGAGGGTGGATTTGGTTGGCAAAGCTTCACCTCGCAGGGGTTTCAACCGGTTCAGGGTAGGGGTAATTTTCATGGGTCTTGGGGACATGGGTTTTTTAGAGGCAATAGAGGAAAGGGTGCTGTTCCCCATTAAAGTGGAGGTCCTGTGGGGTATGCTTTGCTAGTTTCCTGGCTTGCCATCAACAATGAGATATTACAAGGATTTCAGGGGGTATTTCCTATAAAGTCCACCATGGGAGGGGGTGGGGGATTGCAAGAACCTGCGATCAGTTCAAGGTAAAGAGGACATCCCGGAGGTTTTGGTGGAGAAGGAGTGTTGGGCGGGGCATTTATTGGGTCCTTTTGACAGTCCACCTTTCGGTAGTTACAACATGTCGCCTTTGGGGTTAGTGCTGAAGAAACGGGCCAGGGATTTCAGATTGATACATCACTTGTTGCATCCGGAATGGAATTCAGTGAATGGTTTTATTGCGGATGAGAAGGTTAGGGTACATTATGCATCCTTGGATGATGCTGTGAAAGTGATTAGGGAATTTTGGGAGCCATGGCTGGTAAGAGTTGACACTGAGTCAGTTTTTTGCTTGTTGCCTATTAGGAGTGAGGATTGGCCATTACTGGGGATGTGGGTAGGTGATAAGTACTACTTCAATAAAGCTATGCCTATGGGTTGTGCAGTGGCATGTGCGGCTTTTGAGAAGTTCAGTACGGTATTGCATTGGATTTGGCAGCAGAGAGTGGGAACTCAAAAGGCAGTGCATTATTCAGATGATTTTCTGCTGGTGGGCGAAAGAAGGGTAGGAGCACAGGAGGGATTGTGGAAGTTTACGAGAATGTGTGAGGAGTTGGGGGTACTGTTGGTTCAGCATAAAATGGAAGGTCCGGTGAGAACCTTGGAATTTCTGGGATTAATGGTTGATGTGGAGCGGGTACTGTTTTGTCTATCCGAGGATAAGATAGAGAGGCTTTGGTCGGCTATACATTTGGTGTTGGGCAAGGATAAGATTTGGATTTGTTCAGTCATGGAGTTGTTGGGGCTTTTGAATTTTGCCTGTTGAGCTGTGCACCCAGGGTTAGCCATTTGTAGGTCAGTTGCTTATATGTTGAAAGGGGGTTGGAGTAAACACCATTGGGTTAGGGTGACCAAACTGGTGCAGGAGGACCTGGTGTTGTGGGATGGTTTTGTGCAACAATTTAATGGGATCTCTTTCTGGCAGTCAGACTGGGTGGGGCAGGAGGAACTTCAGTTGTTTACAGATGCAGCTACGGGTGCTGGTATGGGGGGCCTATTTTGGGGGTTGGTGGTTTGCAGTTGAATGGCCTTTTAACTGGAAGGAGGTATGGAGGTGTGACGTGGCCTTTCTAGAGTTGATGCTTATATGGGCAGCTTCTGTTGTGTGGAAGGAGCATTTGAGAGACAAACGAGTAGTTTTTCATTTGGACAATATGGCTGTGGCGAGGGTATTACAAAAGAAGACGGCTAAGACGGGCTTGTTGTTGTTTGTATTATGTAAATTGGATTTGCAGAGCCTCTTAATACATTTTTTTCTTTACAGGAGTTCATGTGCCTGGCATAAAGAATGAGATTGCTGATAGCTTGTCCCAATTTCAGTTTTGCAGGTTTCGATAGTTGGCACCATGAACGGAGGAAGTGCCAGAAACATTGCCAGAGGAGCTGTGGAATCTTAGATTGAGGTAGCCAGGTGGTTGCTGCGGCATTCCTGGGCTCCTTCTATGAGGAAGGTGTAAGATAGGGCTTGTTCTGATTTTAATCAGTTTGTTTTGCAGTTGCCAGAACAGGAGGGGGTGTGGTCGGGGAATTACTGTTGCAATATGTAGTTCATGCTTGGGGGATAGGCAAGGCTTTGCAGATGGTCAAGGTGGATTTGGCTGCTATTATCATTTTCACTAAGGTAGCAGGGTTGCAAAATTTCAACAAGTCTTGGACATTAGGGTGAATGTTGAGGGGTTGGGGGAAAGTGGTGGTGGAATATAGGGACATTTGATGGCCACTTACAAGGGTTATATTGAAAGTTTTGTTGAGAGGGTTAGGGTTGTTACAAGGGGGGCGGTCTTTGGATTACTTCATGTGGGGCACATTGTGTACATGGTTATATTTTGGCACCTTGCATGTTTCTGCATTGTTAGGTTCGTTATGTTGGAAGGATGTTATCATAGGTGAGGGAGAGGTTACTATTGCATTAAGGAAGAGTAAGACAGATCAATTGGGTAGGGGATGCTTGGTGATGATTAAACCTGACATGAATCCTAGCCTATGTCCAGTAACATGGGCTAAAGAATTCATGAGGAGGCAGAAGGGGAGTGTAGATGAGTTAATTTTTTGTTCAATGGATGGAAAGGTGGTGTTGAGTAGTAGATTCATATGTTTGGTGAGGAGGGTTTTACGTTGCATGGGATTTCCACTGGATAGGTTTGCAGCTCACTCCTTTAAGATCAGTAGGGCTTCAGATTAACCTAAGAGGGTAGTTCCATTGAAGTGATTAAGAGATTGGGAAGGTGGTCTTCAAATGCATTTTTATCATATATTAGATAAAGTCGTTGGCCTGATTAATAACTTTCTTTTCTTTTCTTTTAGGGAAGCATTAGGGCATTCGTATATCCACTGGGTGGAGAAGCGTGCATTAGTCATGGAAGATGGGATTAATTTGGGTTTATCACATTTAGGATGGTGGGTGACTTGGCATGGGGTTAGGGGTCTTCGGTGGGATAGGTTGCTGCATGAATTCGAGAAGGTTAAATTAAAGGTGGGGTGTCTTTCTATATTAGTAATTTATTTGGAGGGCAATGATTTGGGCATTCTTTCCAAAAAGTGATTAGTGGATATTATTCTTCAGGACTTGCTGAGATTACAGGCATTGTACCTGGGTATGGAAATTGTTTGGTCAGAGTTGGTTCCTCATTTGTGTTGGAAGAAGGCTTATAGGGTGATTGAAAGGGTCAGGAGGTTCATCACTCAGAGATTGGCTAGGCAGTTAAGAATTTTGGGAATGCATACCCTTGAACATAAAGATTTGGGGGATGGAGAAGAGGTCTGGTATCAAACGTATGGGGTCCATCTTAATGAGGTAAGATTGGATCTGTTTAATCTGCATTTGAAGCTCTTTTTAGAGGGTATGGTTGGTGCTAGGGTTTAGGAGGGGGAACAGCCTGGGGACCAGGCTGATGGCGGAGAAGAGTGACAGGATTGTCCTCTTCTGTTCCCCCTCTAAGGAAGGTGGTTATTCATTGTTAATGATTGTTTGGTCAGGAGGTGAGCAGGTACACTGTCTATTTAAGTGCTGGGTGAGTAGGTATGCTGCCCCAGTGGTGGAGGTATCAGGGTGAGTATGTACGCTGCCCTGAGGTATATTCATCCAGGGTGAGTAGTTATGCTGCCTTGAGATTGCTGCTGATGAGGATAATTGATGTTGTTTTGTGTGCATAAGTTCATTTGACAATAATGTTCAATAAAGGTCATAAAATGGCTTTATGTGTTTAGTGTGGTTTATTTAAAGGGGACCGGGACAAACTAAGCTGCCCTTGTCCCATGAGCAGGGGTAAACAGGTAAGGGGGTGGGTATAGAAGTTAGGAATTAATTGGAGTCTTTGCAGGTAGGTTGGATAGTGGGATTGTAGTGGTGAAAGGGTTAAAGAGAAAGAGAGAGGTTAAGGGAAGTGATGTAAGGGAAGGAGGGACTTATAACAGGATTAAGTTGTAGGGATTAAAGGAAGTAGGTACATTTTGGTGCGAGTTTGGTGGCCCTCCACCCTCCCTTTTTTGGCTATGGATGGAAGATGTTGGGCAGTTTAAGGCAGAGAAGAGAGACAGGATTGTCCTCTTCTGTTCCCCCTCTAAGGAAGGTGGTTATTCATTGGTTAATGATTGTTTGGTCAGGAGGTGAGCAGGTATGCTGCCTATTTAAGTGCTGGGTGAGTAGATATGCTGCCCCAGTGGAGGAGGTATCAGGGTGAGTAGATACCCTGCCCTGAGGTATATTCATCCAGGGTGAGTAGTTATGCTGCCCTGAGATTGTTGCTGATGAAGATAATTGATGTTGTTTTGTGTGCATAAGTTCATTGTACAATAATGTTCAATAAAGGTCGCCAAACGGCTTTATGTGTTTGGTGTGGTTTATTTAAAGGGGGGCCAGGACAACTGTCCAGTGTTTTGGTTGCATTTATCCCTCATACATATGTGCTTCAACTACAAAGAGAGTGTGTGTGTGTGCACATGTGTGCATGTGTGTACATGTGTGTGCATGTGGCACAATAAGAAGATGAGAAAGGGCAATTTAGAGTGTCAAACAAAATGATACTAGTGCATGCATTCCAATAATTGTATAGCGTTATCATATTTTTTTTACATTTAATATACTGTGTCCTATTTCACTGGTATTCATCTGCACCTTTGGAAAAAAAAATACCTAGTCAAAACAGTGAATAGGAAACATTTCATGTCTAACACATGCAGGATAGTGGTATATGAGAGAAGGATCACTGCGGTAACTCGCCTATTAATGTCTTTTCAGATTATGCTAGTGCAGAGATACTACATGTCATGTTTCTAATTATCACTATCAGGGTTCTCTCCCATTTTTATAAGTCTTTCTGTCATTGTAGCAACTCCATAGACACTGGGTCATAGTTCATGTTTAATCCATAATTTGTGTACTTGCATTATCTTTGCTTTATTATTTTATTATTTTATTTTCCTGTCTTTGAAGATATCATCCGAGGTCTTTACTGAAAATGAAATTTTCCAGCAGGCATTTCTTTAATTCTGTACATCAGTACTATAGAAAGAACATAATGTAATTGCATATTTAAAGTGGTGATAATGTGGTAATCACATATAATTGCAGAGTTTCCTAACAGATGTATCCCCTAGCGGTAGCTCTATCATTTGAAAGGAAAATGGTAGTTTATCACACTGTTTTGTAATATAAGGAATATTCACTGATTTATGTATAAAAACAGCATTCCCTCCCTCACCTCATGGCATAGAAGGATGAATCCCTGACTGTAACCCAGACAGCGTGTATGAGTTTAGCAGCAGTGCTGGGGGAAGAAAGGAGGGAGTAGCTGCTATCACCTTACCCATCCTGGGGGGTGGGAAGCAGTTGGACTTTCTACACTGACAACACCTAAAGGGGGATAGGCAATTGCCCATAGCATTAAGCTTAGCAATCCTGCTCTGCCAGAAGTGCACATGTTAGTCAGGAAGGTTAAAATTTGAGGTAACATGCATAACTTCCTGTGAAACAATGATTGTTGCATCCATTTGCTGGGAAAGAAGGTGAAAGTTCATAAGATCAGCAGACTGGCTTGTTACCCATCGCCCTACTCTCTCTTTCAAGTGGAATGAGTGGGTTGATAAGGCCCTCAGGACATGAAAGGAATAGTCATTATAGCTTTCACTCTAGTCCTGGATTCCTGGCTTTTGCATTTAGGGAAGAACAAACAAACCAGTCAGATGCAAGAAGGAAAGTTCTTGGATGAGTACTATGGAAAAATAAAGAAACCATTATCCCTTTCCTGCTCTGCGGTTAATTATTACAAGTTCTTAAGTCAAACCCCTAACTACCCTTTTCAAGATGATTTGTCTAAACAACCTACCTCCCTCAATCAGAATTTTGATTCTATATGTGATGATAAAAACACTTGTGATAACAATAGGCCAAGATCTGACTGTGTTTAATGCTTGTATAAACAAGTGCCAACTATACATTTTTGAAAGACAAAAACAATGCTGCTGGTACAAACTATGCATAACAGAAGCACAATTGCTTTGGAAATTGTGTTCGCCATTTGTTGCAACAATTGAAACATTCAGTCATTTCAGATATTTTGGTTTGTGGCTGGACCTTTGCCTTTCATTTGGAACATGCTGATAAAATGCTGACAAATTTAATTAAACTGTTATAGATATCATGCTTTCTGGCAAAACAGGCATAAATTGTAGTTTCTGAACTATGTTCTACAATAAATTCTAGGATTTGTTTTAATCCACCATCACCAAACAGGCACACACTACTGAAAATGGACATGTATCCAGTTAGACTAGCCCAGTCAACAAATGTAAAATAAATAAAAATAAACTTAATTTGTAATAATAGCCAGGTTTTTACAGAGAACACAACATGGAACATTTTTCTTTAAAAGTGATGAGACCTTTGAAACTCTGCCCTATGGCTATCCCTTTACTTTGCATCATAGTATATAAACAGCTAATACCATTTCCTTAAAACAGTAAAAAAGCCAACAAAGGAACAGAAGGCTCGACCGTTGCAGAAGAATTACCACAAAGTAGATGTAAATTAGCGCTTTCTTCCACTTTATTTTAAAATGTGAACTTTTTTTCTGATGTTCACATTTTAAAATAAAATCGAGCCTTCTGTTCCTTTGTTGGCTTTTTTACTGTTTTTCGGCTAGTTCGGATATTGGTAATACCATTTCCTTGCCACAGCCTTGACAGAAGCCAAAATTTATAACAATAACAAGAACACTTATACTATCAGGAACCAGTCTCTTCTTTATTCAGTTGCACAATATTCCATTTTATAGAAGGAAAGGCATTTAGTAGCTGTGACTGAGTACAATGGAATATACTGTTCATACAAGAGGAACTTCAGTCTAAAATAGGAAGTTTAAGTGCATGCTTCCAACAGCTCCAAATTAAGACTCTTGCCTGCTCGTGTTTTGTGAAGAAAAACAATATACTTTGGCTGAGGTTAGATAAACATCAACTTTACTGATAATAACTACAGTAAGCATATACTGAAATGTTGTTTTAATTATTAAATAATGTTCTATTTACCTGAATGAATATGCAGATTTTGGATAGAACCATGTTATATAGTTTGTTGTTGGCGCTGACTCCACATTACATACTTATTAGTTATATATTTGTTGTAGTGCACTGTGTTTTCTCTTTGTGCTTAATGCTGAAGTTATTAGGGTATAGGCTGGTCTAAGATTTCTCTCCATATTGATGAATCACCTCTAAAGAATATTTCATTGATGCTGACTATTTCTTTTCTGAAAGATTCTGTTTTTATTTAAAAGCAGTAAAACTGGATAGCTACTGACTTATTTTTTAACTGCCAGTCCTTTCAAAGCCTTATCATAGGATTCCTTCATGTTAATAAAATTAAAACAGAAATCAAACTAGTAAAACTACAAACTGTCATGTTAATGAAGGACCCTCAGCACAAAGCTCAATCCCACAAATTTATTGTAAGTGCTTTCGTTCAAACAGATATAATGAACTTCTTCAAACATCTCTACATACAAAACAGATACTTTGAATAATATCAGCCATTAAATGACATCACACATACACTACCCCCTTAAAGTAACACCATCATAAAACTTATAGTGTCTTTATATAAAAATCATGATTCTTTATATATACAACTTCATTCCCTACTCAAATAATTATTATAAAACACTCATTTCTTTACATATATGTTATTTTATGTATCAAAAAAATTATTTATCTATCAAGTGATTTTAATTTTAAAATACAGCTCAAAGAGCAGTAATCATTCAGTCCAGGGTATGAACAGGCATTTAGTTTCAGTTGCAAATGGAGTTCTCTCCCTTTCAATTTTAATGCCCAGGGGTCACCCGTTATATTCTTTTCTATTTGTTCAATCACCAAATATCGAAAAAATTATCCAAGTACTCAGAAATATGTTTAGCCAAAGCATTAGTAACATTTGTTTACCAGTGCTATATTGATATTCATATAGGTGCTGCTTTAGTTGTCTTTTGGTCTTATATAAAAAACAGTGCATATTTGACATATGGCCTGATATATAACCCCCTTAGACTTGCAGTTATATCTTCCTTTAATTTTATATATATTATTATTATGAATCTTAAAGGAATTGGTAACTGCAATAAACTTGCAATATAGATATTTCCCACATCTTGCCATACCCGAGTTATAAATTACAGGGGCCGTGGGTCTCTCAAGCAAACACTAGGCTCATCACCTACTTTAGACCGACAGGATGTGTCCTCCATTACTACAGCCCAATTCCTTCATGAGATCCTTTTTAAACCACCAACATCTATTGAGAAAGGAGTAATAAAACTAATATTATATACGGCACTTATATTATTCTCACTTCTTAATTGTAACACTTCCCCAAGTGAGGTTCCTTTATTTAAAATAGGTCTAAAATGCCCCACCTTTCTTTTTCCTTGAACTTTATGAATTAACCCCTCAATCAATTCAAGTGGGTAGCCCAGTCTCAAAAACATATTTTTAAGAATATTACATTCAGCCCCAAATTCTACATCTAATGAGGTCATTCTAGCTGCTCTCACTAGTTGTCCATTCACCACAGCTTTCTTTTGTTGAAATGTATGGGCACTTTCAAAATGCAGGAACGTATTCAAATAGGTTGTTTTCCAAAAAATGTTTCCAAGATACCTATTATTCATCCTATCCTTAGATAGCTGGACATTTAAAAATGAAATTGTGTCCATATCAAAATGAAATGTAAATTGGAGGAAGTAAGTAGTAGTATTTATATTTTCTAAAACAATTTGAGCTGTTTCCTTGTCTTCTTTCCACATCAAAAAGATATCACCCAGATATCTATTATACCAGTATATCTGCTTGGAAACATTCCTATTCTTAAAAATAAATTCTCTTTCCCAATATGCCATTACAATGTTGGCAAAACTAGCCCCTAAGGACAGGAAGAATAATGTCACAAATTTATTGCAAGCACTTTAGTTCAAACAGATATGATGAACTTCTTCAGACAACTCTACATCCAAAACAGATACTTTAATTAATATCAACCATCAACAGTTATGGCTGTATCAACTGCAAGCCTCTGCTTGCAATTGACGTAACAGCCAACTGACTATGTAACAGCCAAATGACCATGAGTCTCTGTCCTGTTGTAGGTGAACTGGCATTTGCCACACAGTCTCAAGCACATACCAAATATTAGTAGTCCATTAGACATGCTATACAAATTGAATACACTTCAGATGGTGTACACACAACTTTATCCATAAAGAAATGTTTTAATTGGGCTTCTTGCTTGTCCTCTATAACTGATATCTCAGAAATCACTTGCTTGCTCATGTTAGAATGAAACATATAATTACCTGTTATCACTGTCCACAGTTTTAAGAATGTTGTGTCTTTTCCAGTAGTTTGTGATTGAGGGGATGATAGATAGATAGATAGATAGATAGATAGATAGATAGATAGATAGATAGATAGATAGATAGATAGATAGATAGATTCAGAGAGTAGGTGGGGACTTGCTTCCTTATGTGGAGAGTGCAGGGGGAGACATGTTGTGCTGCAAGAAACAACTGCTTTATGCTGTCCTGTTACTATATGGAATATGCATCATTTAATATTGTAGAAGCTAAACCTTGCAATGTAAAGGATTGTGATACAATCTCAGTACATTGCATCAATCTAATGATTAACAAGGTTATGCATATCTCATTTAACAAACATGTTTAAAAACAGTTTGGGAAATAGTTTTAAAGAAAAAAATATCATGTCAGTATTAACTGCTTTAAAATCAGGATTTCTTGTATCTTACGTGTTTTACTTCTTCACTTTATACAGTAGCAGATATACGATAGCTGCCTCAGTTAAATCTTACTTAATTATTTTGACAAAATGAAATATATAGTGCAGTATGAAACATGCCAAACTGAATGTCCAAATTATCTACCTTATCTTTTTATAAAGTTCACACGTCACCTGAATAGAAAAGTTCACAGACCCACCCCCCCTTACATTAAAACCAAGGCATCTTACTATCTGAATGTAACCTTGGTGAAATGTGTCTGTTTATTTATTGACTGTTCTGGGATGCAAAATACAGAGAATGTTTAAGGAAAGATAAACAGTCTGATGAAAAATATTTCCTTCTTTGAGTGCAGCATAGAAAAGATATCAATAAGCAACAAGCCACGTTGCTTCGTTAGGGATGGCTTGCACCTGTCACCCTTAGGCTTTCGTATACTGGCCAAGGCTCTTGCCACCCCCATAGTGCCTTTTTTAGGCAAGGCTCAAAGGACAAACCCACCTCCATAGACAACCCAAGGATAAAAAAACTAAAGGTAATGCTACTCAATGCCAGAAGTCTAAACCTCAAGATGCACACACTCGAGGCTCTCCTCAGTATGGAGAAAATTGATGTCTGTGCAGTAACAGAAACCTGGTTCAAGGCTCCTGAGAGCACCTCAGCACTACCAGGTTATAAGTCATACCATGCGTTTTGGCCCCAAAACTCAGACCGAAGCACAAAAGGAGGGGGAGTATCTATATTCAAAGATAACTACACCTCCAGGTTAGTGGCACTGCACGAAGCATCGGAAACCATCCATGTGCAAATAACAGTGGGCAAAACTGCCTTTCAGTTTGTAGCCTGCTACAGAACACCCTCCCTATTACAGGAACCCCACTTGGCATTCCTGAGAACACTGGAGAATATGAAGGTCTCTTCAAACACTATGTTATTGGGTGACTTCAACTACCCAAACATTGACTGGGAAAACTACTCAAGCCCAAACACCCTCGCCCAACGTTTCCTTGAATTTATAAATTCTAACACAATGGAACAACTGGTCACCACTCCCACAAGAGGGAACAACATATTGGACCTGGTCATCACCAACATGGGGACTCTATGTTCCACACCAGAGGTAAACCCCTCATTGGTAAGATCAGACCGTAAACAAATTTCCCTGGATATCCATATCCTGTCCCCACCCACAGCCAAGGAAATCACTGTAAAGAATTTCTCAAAAGCCAACTTTGCACTTCTCAAGACTGAAGTGGAATCCTTCAAAGCCCCTGGGCCAGAGGATAATACAGCCCAATCCGCAGAATCCTTTACAAATGCATTCTATGAGCACCTGCAGGAATGCATGGATCGTGCTATCCCAAATAAAACCAAGACTCACTCCTCTAAAAACAGGAGACTGGTCTGGTGGACCCCGGCCATAAATAAGCTATACAACAGAAGGAGGAAGCTACTACATGACAGAGCAAGCAAGAAACTTCGATCCCTCATAAAATCATCAAAGGCCAGCTTCGAAAGAAAAATTGCCCTAGACACTAAAGATAATCACAAGGCCTTCTTTAGTTATGTCAGGAACATGGGCAGAAACTCCCAGATATGCTCTGAATTGTTGCATAATGGTACAAAATATACTGAACCTACAGACATAGCCAACATCCTGGCAGACAGATTCAGTGCAAACCCCCCCTTCCCCCCCAAAGGAGCAAATGCCTATCCCAACTGAATGTAACCTCCCTGACATCACAGATGCACAGGTGAAAGCTGCCCTCTCCAAAGCCAAAAACACAGCATCTATGGGACTGAACGGTGTCCCAGGCTGTGTCTTACACGAGCTCCAAGAAGAACTGAACCCTCACATTAAGTCACTGTTCAAACTTAGCCTTACTACAGGATATGTACCCAAAGAATGACATACAGCTACAGTGGTCCCACTCCACAAAGGTGGTGCCACAACGGACCCTAGAAACTATCACCCCATAAGCCTGACTAGTCTGGTATGTAAAGCTATGGAGTGTATTATCATGGAACTCATAAACAAAGACATTGGGAGCCTCCAGACACTGGACCCTACCCAATTCGGCTTTGTTAAGGGCAGATCTTGCCTCTTAAACCTAGTTGATTTCTTTGAAACAGTTACCAAAGCCATAGATGAGGGCAAGGTAGTCCACACAGCCTACCTGGACCTCGCAAAAGCCTTCGACACAATACCCCACTCAGGCATCATAAATAAGCTTACCAGCTTAAATATCAGCCCCTATATCACAAGATAGGTTGCAAACTGGCTCAGAGATAGAACCCACATGGTCAGAATCACAGGTGCCATGTCCAAATCCAAACCAGTTACAAGTGGCATCCCACAGGGCTCAGTTCTGGGACCTCACTTGTTCGGTATATACTTCTCTGAGGTTCAGGCTAACACGGGGAGATTATGTCTGACAAAGTTCGCAGATGACTGCAAACTGGGGGCCATAATCGAATCTCCAGCTGACACAAGCATCCTCCAAAAGGGTCTCACAGAGATGGATGCTTAGTGCCAGAGCCACGGCCTCAAGCTAAATGCTAAAAAGTGCATAGTCATCCCCTTTGGGAAAAACAAGGTGCCCACAAATTACCACATAGGTGGTAATCCATTAAGTATGGAAGAAGTAATTAGAGATTTGGGGACCAACGTAGATAGTAATCTCTCCTTTGATAATCACGTTGCCAAAGTGGTTAGAAAGACCTTCTATATAGCCCACCTTATCATGAAAGGGTTCACATCTAGATCAAGAGAGGTCATTGTGCCCCTCTACTCATCACTCATCAGGTCCATAATTGAATACAATGCCCCTTTTGGGATGTACCTTACCCGACACCTGCAGCAACTGGAGAGACCCCAAAAGTACCTCACCAAGAGGATCATGGGCTACAAACAGATGTCCTATACAGCTTGACTAAAGAAACTCCAGCTATACTCAGTTGCTTACCGCCTACTCAGAGGCGATCTATGCCTGACATACAAAGCCATGTCAAACCCAGAATTAATTGACATGCTCCACCTCAAAAAATCCAAGTCCCTTAGAGCTACATGCTCCAGGGACCTAAACCTCAGCACAAAAATAAATAGGACATACTGGAGGGACAAATTCATTTCCCAGAGGCTCCCCTCACTCTGGAATAGAATCCCAATTCATGTTCGACATAGCCCTTCGCTGACCCTCTTCAAGCGAAATCTGGACGCGTGGATGGGAAATCGCAAATTCACCCCTGGGATCTCTTCTGTGTCCCTGCTAGACAGAGGCACAGTAAACTAATCTTAAAAGGGTACCTTCTGTGACCTACTTTACAGAGGCACAGTAAGCTAATCTAATAGGGAGGCGGAAGCCAAATACACTCTGGCTAGGCTTATAAATGCCCTAGGGCAGATAGCCTAGTATCTACCTATGAACCTATGAACCTATGAACACAACACTGGTGGGGAACAGGGCTTAAAGTCCCCACAGTGGCAAAGGCTATGCACAAGGTAATGGCGAGTACCTTTATACCTGCAAGGAATTACGCATATGCACCCTGGTCATTATTCCATTTTATTGCCATAGGGGAAAATTAAGAAAAATTCCTACTGTGTGTCTAGACCGACGGGATAAGAGAATGTGTATCACCTTGCTCTACAACCTAAGCATGTGTTCTGTATTTCTATTTCTTCCACTGTGAAAAGAAGCCTATCTATGAAGAATTAATGATCAGATAACTTTGAGTCACCATGATCTACAACCTAAGCATATGTTCTGTATATCTATTTTATCCACTGTGAAAGGATGCCTATCTATGAAGAATTAATGATCAGATAACTGGGCAACAAAGGGTTATTTAACCTCGATGGTTAGAGCAGGAAGGTAAGACAAAAAGATGCATTCCTTTTTTTGCTTAACTTTATTTATATTTTAATTCTATAAGCATCACATGATGAGAAAAAGACGAATATTTATCATTATGTGTTCATAGCCACCTGGAGTCAGTGAAAGGAAAGAAATAATTAAAGTAACTGATCAGGAACATTGAAATCTTAGCAAACAAATCCTGAATAGTTACATCAGTGAAAAAAACTGTTAACATTCTATTCCCAGCCTAAAAAGGCAAACTACATACAAGTCTAGCCAAGATGATACTGTAAAACAAAGTCAACTAGATAGAGATCCATCTTACCTGAGGAACAACTTAACATATCATATGATGTGGGAAAGCAGGGAGGAAGGGAACTTAGCATGTGCCTGTAACACATCATAAGGTATTACCAAGCTTTATAAGGGACTAAGTCATCTGTAAAGGCTTTATTCCAAATCCATTTTGAATCATGAGCAAAGCGAGCTACTTGTCCTAAGAAAGAATGTGGAAAGTGGATTCCAGTTTGATGTGCATATCTGTGTGACCTAGAGTTATGTGAAATATACATGGACTAAAATACAATGGCACTCTACTCATATTAGAGGCAGGTATGACTTCCTTCTATACATAACAGCATTCTTGGCAGCCATAGTCACAACTAAGAGGAATTTGATAGCTGCTTTTTGGAGAAAAAAATTCATAGCAGAACTATGTTCTTGAATAATCGAGTGTTTACATCAAGCATTTGCTGTCAATTATCCTGAAGCTGAGCCCAAGCTATTGCAAGTTTAGGACAGATACAGAAAATATGGTCAAATATCTAATGCCCTAATACCATGGTAGATTCTATCTCTAGGAAAACGACTGAGCTGATACAAATGATATTTCTGGAAGAATATGTTAAATGTGCTCAGATGTTCAGGAGGGGGTACATGAGACAGTAGGTGGAGATATAATCAGAGTACTTTGTGCCATTAGAATTCACTAGGGAACCTGCAAGACTGTCCATCAGGAAGAGTAAATAGAACCAGATATCCATGGGGTCTAGAGTTGTAATGAGACTCCAAATGGCAAGAGAAATTATGTTTACAAAGTGGGATGAACTGATCAATTTTAAATTCTTGGAGTAAGCCAAAGTTATAGCTCGTGCAGGGAAGGTAGTTGTGATCAGCAAGAGTTGAACAGCAAATTTGGCATTGTTAAGTGAATTTGACAGATCAGCCAATACAGTTCACGTGTAGCCTGACAACATTTGAAAGCAGTCCTAAAAATGGAAGACTAGGGTAGGAATATGGAAGCCTACCCATGACCTTAGGAGCATTGTATTTGTTAGGTCCTCCTGAGGCCAAGTAAGTTCCCTGGGGAAGATCAATACCTCTTTATCCATTTTCCATAGTTGTATATTAGAGATGTAAAAAGATATGGCCTGTAAAATCAGTAAGGCTTTAGGGTATAAAACATTCTTGTTTAGGATCACCGTAGTTCAAACAAGAGATTCTTTTTGCTCTAACTTTCAAAAATCACAATGGCCTTCATAGCATCTTTATTCAGATCTCTAACAAATGCAAAAAAGAAATTAAATAGATTCCTAAATATTTAATGAAGGCAGCTTCCCACTGAAAATCATATTTGTACAGAGAAGAAGTGGGAGAAATAAAATTGCCTGTGAGAAAAAATACTTTAGCCAAGTCATCCTTATATTCACACATAATTCCAGCAGAGATTACCAACACAAAACAGTTATACTGATTTTGTCTTGGAACAAAGAAGAACATCAACAGCTAAAAGAACAAATTGTGCCAAGAGAGAATCTGGTATCTTCTTAAGAAAAAATGGATCCCCACCTGCTTTGCATGGTTGTTACTTCTTATTCTGTAAAGATGTAGCCAACAGGTTAAAGATTAGTAAGAGCAACAAGAAAGGGAACACTCTTTTAAAACACCACGGTGGAGAGCCAGTGGGAGTGAAATATAAGGATCTATTCTAAAACAGCTTAGGAGTCAAGATACAAAGCTTGTAAAATCTTAGTCTGATAAGGGAGGTTATGCTCAGTAATGATTTTGAACAGGTAGGACATTTGATGTAATCAAATACCTTGGCTGCATCAAATGATAACATAGTTTTGGACTTATGACTAATTTTACCCATTTCTATGCAATGTGACAACTATTGACAGAACTCAGACTGTAAAAGTAGCAGACTCCAAATCCACCTCCAGACAAGTGACAAGTGGAGTACCTCAAGGTTCAGTCCTGGGACTGCTCTTGTTTGGCATCTACTTCTCTGAAGTACAGGCCAACACTAACGGACTCTAGCTAACTAAGTTCGCAGATGACTGCAAACTGGGAGCCATTACTGAATCCCCAAATTATGTGGATATTCTACAAAAGGGCCTTACAGAAACAGATGTTTGGTGCCAGAGCCATGGGCTCAAGCTTAATGCCAAGAAATGTATAGTTATCCCTTTGGGAAAAACCATGTACCCATGAATTACCACATAGGTGGCAGTACACTAAACACTGAAAGTGTGATGAGAGACTTAGGGACACAGGTGGACAGTGGTCTCACCTTCAATAACCACATTGCTGCAACAGTCAAAAAATCCTTCTATGTGGCACACCTCATCACTAAGGGCTTTTCATCCAGAAAAAAGAAGGTCATTGTCCCACTGTACTCACCTCTCATTAGACCCATTATAGAGCACAATGCCCCATTTGGAATGTACCTCACAAGACATCTGCAACAGCTGGAAAGGCCACAGAAATGCCTCATTAAAAGAATCACAGGCCTAAAGCAGATGCCCTGTGCTGACCATTTAAAAAAACTCCAGCTATACTCTGTGGCATATCGTCTACTCAGAGGCGATCTCTGCTTAACATACAAGGCCATGTCAAACCCTGAGCTGTTGGACATGCTCCACTTAAAGAAATCCCACTCCCTCAGAGCTACACGGTCCAGGGATCTAAACCTTGTCATCACAATGAACAAAACATGCTGGAGGAATAGGTTCCTGACCCAGAGACTCCCCATACTCTGGAATAGACTGCCCATACATGTCAAGCAGAGTGCCTCCTTGGCCCTCTTCAAAAGGAACCTTGACAATTGGATGGGAGATAGGAACTTTACCCCAGGATCACGTCAGTCACCCTGCTAGACAGGGGTCCAGAGAAGTAAATATCATGGGAAGAAATATCTGGGGAATTGTTTGGCTAGGCTTGTATAGGCCATAGGGCCGATAGCCTAGTACCAAACTATGAACCTATGAACCTATGTGCAAATTTAACTCATTTTATTCATGAACAGTGGGAGGCTATTAAACTTTTGCATCCTGAGAATGTCTAAGCCAGTAAACCACTTGCTTCCTGGGAACTTTTCTTCAAAATCCTGTACTAAAAACACACATCATTTATAATATCTGATAAAAAGTATGATTTACAAAAATGGAAAGTATGATAATTGGTAAGCAATGGACTGTGTTAGTATCTGTCTGTAGACGCTGATTATATACAGCATATTTATGAAAGAAAAACTGTAGTTTGTTTACAAAAATACTAATGTTATGGTAGCGTTAGCGTTGTCACCTCACAGTAAGACGCTGTCCGGTTCGACTCTCAGCTAGAGCGTCTTCTGCATGGAGACATGCGTGAATGGGCGTACCTTCGTTAAAGGATGTGCATCAGGGCTGGTAACTCGGCACGTAAAAATCAACTACCAAGCATTAGCAGACCAGAGTTCTGCTGTGGCAACCCTTAACTGGGAAAAGCTGAAAGACACAAACAAATGGTCAAAGGGTTATATTTATGCAACTATGCAAAATAGATCCAAGGTATCACTGAGGACATTGTTCAGCTATTCAAAAGCTTTTCAATGATGAATGACAAGAAGGGATAGCATACGGCTGTTTTGTGATAGTCAAATCTATCGAAATTATGATTATAATTTCAAAGTGTTTCAAACCAATATGAATCTATAGAACTATTTGGGTTAGATGGCAAACAGCAGCATTGTGATCCGTAATGTTTTGTAAAAGACAGCACTGTTTGTTCACCTGTAGGTCAAACAGCTTTCATGAAATGCATGTAGTTATGAAAATATAGATAATAATCATAACTGTTTTATCAAAACAACAGTTATATCTTATAAATTGTTCTCATTGCTCACCATGTTTTAATGTCATCTTTACTAACACCCACTGCTTGGATATACTATCTCCAACATGACGGTATCATACTCTGTTTTATAATATTAATGTACATGTGGAAAATGTCCTTTTTTTCTTAACTTTTTGTAATAACTCATTAATAACTCCACCTTTAGACATTTTATGTTGTCCATTTGTTCATGCTTAGCAAATAAGGTCAGCTTGCACCCATCTTAGTTTTATGTATGTACATTTGCCAGGACTTAGATTTGGAAAATAGTGACAGGTATAATATTTTCAGGATCACAGGGAGGTCTCATGAAAGGATGGGCATACTCTTACAGGATAAACAGGATCTCTACTGTCCTGATGACTACACTCATGAAGGAAACAATGAGTCCAAAATATTGTTCCAAGAGCTTGCCCCTTGAGAAATCTTTTATGGACTAGGAAAATGATAGCAGGAGTGTTGGGTCTGAATGAAACTTCATGATCCTTTCTTTGTGAATTTATTCACATTGTTTTTAAATAATTTCACTTATCACATTTGAATGTTTTACCAAGGAAAACACACATAGTAAGGTACCTTGAGTAGATTTGTTGTTATTTGACATCTGGGATCATAATACTAGCCTGGCTGAAAAATCCAGTTATTTTAATGTGAAATGTAACTTATAGCTGCATCATTTCTAATTTCTATCCACTGGAGCCATAAATCTGTTGAGCATAAATAAGGAAAACTGATAATCACTGACACCAGTTTCACTAATTAAACAAGCTGTGCAACCAGGAGATAAGATATTTGGACTGTCTCAGGAAAAGGTACAAGGTAAAGACAAAAAACTAACTTAAAAAATTCTGCTTTTAAAAAGGCTATGCCTAAAAGCTACCTTTATTCCCTGTAAGTACTTTTTTATATTTTGTTATATTAGAAATAAAAAAAAAAATATAGTGACAGCTAACACAAGTCAATGCTTACAGAGGAGAGGCTCAAAATATACAGTTGCTCTCTGCATACTTCCATTCTAATTGAAAGGCACTGCATGAGGATTTGAGGTGAAAGACTAGGGCAAATTAATCCCATCCTCTGCACCATTACATTGTGTTATAGACAAAAAGAATCTTTCAAAGACAAAAAAGGATTGAAAATTTTGTTTACCTTCATAAGAGTTTGTTTTTGAAAAAAAAAAATACTGCTGGCAGGTATATATATTAGTTATATATATATATATATATATATATATATATATATATATATATATATATATATGTATATATATATATATATATTGTTTCATCAGGAAAGCCCAGCTTGCCCGTTTTGAGTGGAAACACAGGGAAAATCTCCAGTACATGAAGTACAAACAACATTTTTTAAGGAAGTGAATCCCATGTCACTAAAAGATGTTCAACACATATCTGTTTTCTTTGAAGAAAATTGCAGAAATGCTTTTTTTTCTAACTCCTAGAATTTCTTAAATGCTTCATTGAAGAATCATGATGTTGGAGAGGTGCTTTTGAAGCACTTTTTTTCTGAGGAACAGCTTTTAGACAAGTTTGGGGTTTTATTATTCTTGATCTTTTAAGTTGTGCAATATCAACAATGTCAGGCAGAGTATAACTAAAGTAAATTTCACAATGTCATAATATATAGTAACAATACATACAGTAGTAAAGTTTCTTATACTAATTATATTCTATACAGATTTAGTTGAATAAATGGCAATAGGTTAGATGTCAAAATACAAAGTATTGAGTTATTTACAAATGCTAGAAAGCAAAAGGTTGATTTAATTATGAGATGCAAATGAAATGAGTAGTAGAAGTGTTAAGAGATACATAGGTAGAAGGTGGGGTGGGTGAAGACAGAGTGATAGCTGGTAAAATAGTAGAGAAGAGCAGAGATATAGAAGTGGAAGGGGGTGAAGAAAACAAATATAGTATACTTATCCTGGATGTATACAGCTACAGAGGCAGGATGTTGAGATGCAATTTTAAGTGTGTGTTGAATGCCTGCTGGTTTTCCAGAAGTCTGAAAATGTGGTAGGGCATTCTAGAGGGTAGCTACAGAGCTTGAGTATATGGAGGCTTCCAATGCATTTTGGGCTTTAGTGATGGAGAAGAGTAGTATGTTTATAGAGTGAATAGCACTGGCAGGGTGGTAGTGATGAGGCATGCCCTTTAGTGCTGATTATGTATCAGGGCAGGATTATTGGAATGTGAGCTAGTAATAGCCAACTATAGTGGACATGATGTGGGAGTTCAGTCCATTTTAGTTGTTTAAAGGCAGAACAGTGGTGAATTCTAAAGGGTGATTTGTAACAAAGCGAGCTATTTTATTCTAGCATTGATCTAGCTTTCTTTGTGTGGAAGTTTGTAGGTTAGTAAAGAGTAAAGAGGGATACAGTAGGGTAGGTAGGAGGTAGGTTTTAGCTACGGTTTCTTTAGTTCTTTCTGTTAGGTAAGGTTTTGTTTTACAAAAAAGGCTGAACTTTTAGAGTTTTTATTTAATAACAATATGGAAGTATAGGTCAAATTTCAAGTTGTAGTGAGCTGTGACTCCTAAGTTTGGTGTTGGGACTTTTTCAATCAAGGTATTATTTATTGAAGTAATTTTGACAAGAGTTTTTCTTTGGAGAATATGTTTGAGGTGAAAAGTGGTAATTTTATTTTTGGGGAGGTTATGGAGAAGTTGTGAGTTGCATAGCCAGTATCCATACATACATAAATACATACATATTGCCAATAGTGATGCCTTAAATGCACATGAAATCAGTTAGTGTCAAGTACTGCTGGATGTATAAAACTATGTGGTTTGATGACCTACATTTAACATGGTAGCATGCATTTTGAATATGCAAATTATTTAATGCTTTGCCATTTTCATCATTCACTAAAATGTGGGCACTTTTACATTTTATGCATAATAGTTTCCTTTGTGTGATACTTTGAGGCTTACTCATTTGTTTTATATACATAAACAACCCAAAGCCAATGTTTTAATAGAAAAGAGAACTGCTTGCTCTGCTGGTACCCATTGGTAATAAGTTTGATGTCAGGTATCCATGACTAGTGAACCTAGATAGTTTCTATTTATGCTGCTTAATCTGCATGGGCTAACTCAGATCTGATTGTAATTTAGGTAGAGCCAGCTGGATACACAGTAAAAATGCACATTTCAATGCAGTATTTTTGCTTTCCTTGAATAATGTTGTTGATTTTTGTTCGATGATTGTTGTGACTCTTATTGCCAGTAAATATGTTCTGATAAGTTTTGTAACATAAGCAGCACAGACACAATAGTTACAGTATCTCACTATCTTTCACCCATTGTGACTCCATATTCTCAACCTATTGACAGCTATCCTACAGAAACAGGTTGCTAGCTGTAGGTGTAGAAAACAAAATCCTGCACTGGAATACAACCTACCTGGAATGGATTCACACACTCAATACAAAAGGTCATACTGGGAATGCTCCTACACTTATAGAAATGAAGCCCATGTCTGACAACAACAGTGGACTATACATATCTGTCAGTCACAGATGTCTGTGCAGACACACCACATTGTGCACCATTCATGCTTTCCACACACATTGGATAGGAATACTCACACATAACCAAAGCCAACAAACTATAATAGGTCAAACATACACACACACAGACATGAGGAAGAGAGAGGTAGACAGTGACAAAGAGATTGCCATCATGAGTCCTGTCCCACCAACCATACATCCAACTGGCCAATATCACATGATGTGCCGGTGTCAATCACTGTAGACATTTGCTTTTGGTAGCCCTTAGTCGTATAGTGTCAGTGGTGGTTGTGATAACTGTGTAACATGATAGTACAAATCAGTATTCATCTAACATTTGTATACCCAGTCCTGTCAAATGTAAATTTGTGTGTGACTGAGTGTTGTGTGTTTGTTTCCAGAGGAATGGTTTATGGCCCATTCACACATACTGAGATTCCTATTGCCCATGTAAGCACTCATGTTGATGTCAGTCACCTTAGCCCCATAAGCTCTGTGGTGTGTGCCATAACTGCATAATGCTATAGTGTAAGATACTAGTTAGGTAGGAGGTCTAATCCCTGACAAGGCAATTGTGAAACTGTGTGTGTGTGTGTGTGTGTGTGTGTGTGTGTGTGTGTGTGTGTGTGTGTGTGTGTAGAGATAAATCATTTTGAGGCCATTTGCAGTCACTACACCTCCCATTGCCTACTTTAATAAACCTGCTGATGTCAGTCATTTTGAAATACCCCATTGGACAAATGGCAGCTCTATAAGCTCTGTAGCATGTGTGATAAAAACTCTGTAGTATGTGTGATAACTGCGTAATGCTATAGTGTAACTTACTAGTTAGGTAGGAGTTTGAATCCCAAACAGAGCAACTGTGAAACTGTGTGTGTGTGTGTGTGTGTGTGTGTGTGTGTGTGTGTGTGTGTGTGTGTGTGTGTGTGTGTGTGTGTGTGTGTGTGTGTGCAAAGATAAATGATTTTGAGGCTATTCACACTACACCTCCCATTGCCCTACTTTAGCAAGCCTGCTGATGCCAGTCACTTTGAAATACCACTTTGGACAAGAGCCAGCCCTATAAGTTCTGTGACATGTGTGATAACTGTGTAATGCTATAGTATAACATACTATTTAGGTTGTTTGTATCCCAGACATGGCAACCGTGAAACTGTGTGTGTCTGTGTGTGTGTTTGTGTGTGTGTGTGTATGTGTGTGTGTGTGTGTGTGTGTGTGTGTGTGTGTGTGTGTGTGTGTGTGTGTGTGTGTGTGTGCGTGTGTGCGTGTGTGTGTGTGTAGAGAGATTAATGATTTTGACACCATTTACAGTCACTACACCTCCCATTTTCCCTACTTTAGCAAGCCTGCAGATACCAGTCACCTTGAAATACCCCTTTGGAGAAAAGCCAACCATATAAGCTCTGCTGCATCTGCGATAACTGCGTAATGCTATAGTGTAACATACTAGTTAGGTAGAAGTTCTAATCCCAGAGATGGAAACTGTGAAACTCTCTGTGTGTGTGTGTGTGTGTGTGTGTGTGTGTGTGTGTGTGTGTGTGTGTGTGTGTGTGTGGTTGTGGGTACAGATCAATGGTTTTGAGGCCATTCACAGTCACTACACCTTCCATTACCCTACTTTAGCAAGCTTGCTGATGTCAGTCACCCTGAAATACCCCTTTGGACAAGAGCTAGCCCTATAAGCTGTGATGTGTGTGATAACTGTGTAATGCTATAGTGGAACATGCTTGTTAGGTAGGAGTTCTAATCCCAGACATAACAACTGTGAAACTCAGTGTGTGTGTGTGTGTGTGTGTGTGTGTGTGTGTGTGTGTGTGTGTGTGTGTGTGTGTGTTTGGAGGCCATTCACAGTCACTACACCTCCCATTACCCTACTTTAGCAAGCTTTCTGATGTCAGTCACCTTAAATACCCCTTTGGACAAGGGCTAACCCTATAAGCTCTGTGGCATGTGTGATAAATGTGGAACAATGTAGTAGCAGTAACTACATAGGTATGGGTTTGAATCTGATCTGTGGCAAGTATTTGTGTGTGTACCTCAAAAATGTTGGCCCCATTACACTCAGTGCACATCTCAGAGCCTGACTTGAGCAGTCCTGCAGATATCATCCACCTTAGAAGTACCTGTTGCCAACACTAAGCCATATCAGGTCAGTGATGGATGTGGTAAATACGTAATGTAATGGTCCATAAGGATTGTTAGATAGAGGTTTAAACCTCTTCCCTGACAAATGTCAATGTGTGTTTAGGGTAAAATTATTTTTGGGATCTCTCACCCACTACATCACCCAATGCCAGTATTTACGAGGGCTGGTGATGTTCCTCATCTTAGAAGTACCTTGGGACAGCATCCATCCTATAAGCTCTGTGGTGCATGCAATAAATGCTGTATATTGTAGTAGCAATACATAGCTAGGTAGGGGTTTGAATCTCAGTACTAGCAAGTATGTATGTGTGTTTGCCATCAGTATCCTGTGTGGAGGTTGCTGTGACTGTGTAATAATAGGATGCATTGTGAGGTGGGTTTTGCTAAGTTATTATTTTGAGGGCCTAGTATGTGTCACAATGTCCACCTTACAAGGACAACAGATGCCAAACACCAGAGAGGCTGGTGTAGACAATCCATAGCCCTACATGTGACATTATGGATTGATGAACAATATAGGCAACCATTGTATTACTCAAAAAACACTCTCCTTCCATGTCTCATACACAAACACACTTGGCTAGGCAACAACCACTATATTGGTAGTTCCCTGCATATTGGTTCACAGATAGTAACCATGGTGTGAATGCAGTGGACTACATGCCTGTTGACTACAACAGTGCCACTGACATCAGAAAGTACTGTGATGTGTTACATCTCCTGACTGTGTGTTACCCAGCAAGTAAAAGGACATGGCACCCTGTTCCATCCCTACAGTAGGTAAAGAAATGCTTACAGTGGTCCTTTTGTTATGTTCCCCACTGGATGCCCGCAACAACTGCAAATGAAACCCATAAAGGGATGGCCATGCCTAATACACATGCCCTGTATTGACAGATGCCACTAACTCCATGTAATACCTGCATCATGCTGTCAATATAGTTGCAAGCATGACCTCAGTTCCATAGCCAGGTCTCACCAAATGAGGTCAAGAATGCTACATCAGAAGATAACAATCTGTCCACACAACATGCCCCAGAGATATCAAGTACACTTCCACACATCATAGAACAAGTGTGTGGGACATGTGCACAACCCAGACACTGTCCATGTTATGGAATATAGATTACATACATGGGAAGCAGTGCATACTGCGGTAGTGGTGCTGCAGTAGCGTTGTCGCCTCACAGCAAGACGTTGTCGCGTTCGATTCTCAGCTAGAGTGTCTTCTGTGTGGAGGCATGCATGAATGGGCATGCCTTCATTGAAGGTTGTGCATCAGGGCTGGTAACTCGGCACATAAAAATCCACTACCAAACATTAGTGGACCGGAGTTCTGCTGTGGCGACCCCTAACCGGGATAAGCCGAAAGACACAACAACAACAACAACATGGGAAGCAGTGCACATCACTGGTCACCCACAATAGAATCCCAGATGAGTGGATGGTGAATATAATACCCACCTGGGGACCACTCCAGGGACTACACCCCTGATCCACACTGGAGACCATTGTCATGTGGCCTGATGTCAAGGTATCCCCTTTGCCTAGCCTTGTACAGCCTTCAGCCCCATTCACCTACTACACACCTGCGAAGCAATGAACCTATGCATCTCAGTACTGGCAAATGTGTGTGCATGTGTGTGTGTGTGTGTGTGTGTGTGTGTGTGTGTGAGTGTGAGTGTGAGTGTGAGTGCGTGTGTGTGTGTGTGTGTGTGTGTGTGTGTGTGTGTGTGTGTGCATGTGTGCATGATTTTGAAGCCATTCATAATCACTACACCTCCCATTGCCCTACTTTAACATGCCTGCTGATGTCATTCAGCTTGAAATAGCCTTTGGCCATGTATCAGCCATATAAGCCCTGTGGTGCTTGTGATAACTGCATAATACTGTAATTTAAAAACTAGATAGGTAGGAGTTCTAATTCTGATCCTGCTAACTGTGATAATGTGTGTGTTTTCCTCAGAAAGTGTGTGTGTGTCTTAATTGACACCTGCTTTTTCTGGACATTCACATGTACTACACGTCCCTTATCCCTCCTTTAGCACTGTCGATGATGTCACTCACCTTCAAAGATACCTTTGGACAGATGTCCAGCATGTAAGCTCCATGGTGCATGCAATAACTGCATAACACTGTAATAGCAATACATAATCAGGTAGGAGTTTGAAACTCAGTACTGTTAAGTGTGTGTTTGTGTGTGTGTCATCAGTATTCTGTGCATGTGTTGGGGTGATTGTGTAATGACAGGATTCATTGCAGTGTGGGTTTTGCTACATCATTATATTGAGGACCTATATGTCCCATTGTCCACATTACAAGGCTAACAGTTTTCAAACACTGTAGAAGTTGTTGTAGACATTCCTCAGCCATAAATGTGTACAGCCATGTGTA